>NW_026067890.1:7728536-7816182 GCF_014885135.2 Alexandromys fortis
TCTCTCTCTCTCTCTCTCTCTCTCTCTCTCATTTGGTGTTTCAAGCCAGGGTTTCTCTGTGTATGCTGTCCTGGAACTCACTTTGTAGAGCAGGCTGATCTCCAATTCACAGAGATCTGCCTGCTTCTGCCTCCCAAGTGCTGGGATTGAAGGCGTGTGCCACTACTTCCTGGCTAACATATTTCTATTATAGCAGTTATTGTTCTGATTGTCTTAAGTGTTAACAGGCAGAACTGTGACATTCATTCTTAAGAAGCATCATATGAATTATGGCTAGCAGGCAATCTACTTTCTAATTTAGAGATTACAGCATGTCCCTCAGTTTGCACTGCTCAAGAGTTTGACTAAATCCTGACTGTACATAAAAGTCTCAAGCATTGTACAAGTTTCAGTATACTTAAGTACTGACTTGTAAATGATGGTATTGTAGCAGCTCCCCATATAAGCATTAAGAGAAAAGAGTCTAAAGTCACATGAAAGAACAGGATGTCAACATGACAAGATCTGAACTGTTGGCTCCCAGAAAACTTTGGGGTTAGGAACATTGCAGTGTGGAGTATAGCTGTACTGACTCTCAGAATCTCTCTTCCTACTTGAGAGGTGTGTGTGCTGGGGGTTGGATTCAAATAGTCCCTGAGTGAGCAGACCTAAATTATAAAGGACCACCCTTGCCTCGTTGGTTATGGGATCATAAAATGAATCGTTTTGGTGTGTCGGAGAATAGCCTGCATCATCCAGGTGAAGTCCAAGTGAACTGCACAGTGCGAACGTAATTCTACTATTATGGGCTGATTAGAACTCAGACTGGGGAATGCAGTACCCTGTGGCCAGGTTCCTGCCACTGTTGACCGGTAGGAACAGCAACATTCTGTCCTGAGGAGCTGGGATCCAGCAGTTCCTGGAAGTCATTAATAGTTCTAGGTGTGGTAAAGTCATGTCGGAACTGGGTGGAGCAGAGTAAAATGTGGGGTGAAGAAACAACACTAAAAGAATGAGTCAAAATTAGATAGTAGACAAATCCTTTTTCCTCCAAATGCACCCATGAGGAGGTCCGATGAGTAATTGCACATTAGCTAAGGCCTAGGGAGTAGGAGCTCTATTTTTTCCCAGTAGCTTTAGGGCATCACTGAGTGCCCGGCACCACTGTTTAACAAATATCCCCTAGTGAATGGAATGAAAGTGTTAGTGGACTTTGCTTCTCAGAATAGAGAGCTGTTCGGACAAAAGTTAGAGCTACTGGGGATGTTTGAAGGAAGAGGTGTGCCTGTTCAGAAAGCCAAGCTTTAGAAGCAAAGTAAGACTACTATGGAGTTGATGTCATGGGAAGCCATTGTAAATTCTTGAATGATGTGATTAGTTTGTGAGAAGAAAAAGTTCAGACCGTGACTTAGGCATGAGCCTCCTAGAGAAATCTAGTCAAAACCGTTTCCTCCACACATATCACAATTTTTGTGACACAGTCCTTTCACTGCTTTCCTCCTGTGATGTGGGGTGCCCTTCTGTATGCTGTGAATACGTTTTATTGCCATTGGTTAATAAAGAAGCTGACTTGCCGATACACAGGCAGAATAGAGCCAGGTGGAAAATCCAAGCAAAGATACAGGGAAAAAAGAAGAAGGTGGAGTCTGAAAGACTCGAGTAGCTGCAGGGGGGGAGCAAGATGTGAGGTCACAAGCCACAAACCTTGTAGTAAACTATAGAATAATAAAAATGGGTTCATGTAAGTTGCAAGAGCTAATTGATAATAAGCCTGAGCTAATAGGCCAAACAGTTTGTAATTAATATTACAATAATAATATTAAGTGGTTATTTGGAAACTGACGGGCAAGCAAGAAACGTCCAGTTCACTCCTACTTCATCAGCTTTTGCCTCACACTTTACAGGGCTTTAAAACAATTATTTCCATTTATTTATTTATCTGTGTATGTATATGCACATACTATATTGTGTGTGGAGGTCAGAAGACAAGTTATGGAAATCTCTTTTCTCCTTCCATGTTATTTTACTTTGAAACGTTCTGATTTTCTTACTGTAAAGTCTGGGATGAGACAGAACATGTATAATGTCACTTGACAATGCTCTAAATGAAAACTACTCAGCACTATGCTGTATTATTATGGCCATTAGTGCTGCTGTTTTGGTTACCAGTGCTGTGTAATATTGTGATAGTGTAGTGCTCCAAGAATCTATGTCCTGTGTTCCAGCCATATGCCCTTGTCCAGACTCTCATTCACGTAAGGATCTGTTCCCTTCCAAACTGAGGGAAGGTAACCTATTATTTCCTTTTTATGACTTTCTAACTCTTAAAATGTATCTATCACAATGAAATGAAATCCACCTCTCAGTAATTTGCACCCACTGCCCTGATTTTTGTCCTTTATGGCAATGGAATTTTATCTTCAATTTCTCTTAAGACTCTGCTTAATGTTGAAAATACCTCTTGTGCTCTCAAGCTAAAAATAATCTCCCCTCAGTTTTCAAGGCCTAGTGAAAAGCAAACTAATTCGATTTTTATAGTTGTTATACTTCACCGTATTCTACAAAATACTTGAAGTGAATTCTAGCAGGGCATATAAATTATTGGTAAATATAAACAGAAAAAGATACTAAGAGTAGAAAGTAAAGTGCGAGAACAATCAAAACAATAACACAGACTCATGCATTAGTTGCTACTTTAAACTTCAGTTTGCCTTTGAAAACCAAAAGTGATTAATGTATTTAAATGATACATAGTAAGGAAACATCTTCCTGTCTTTATCTAAAGCTCACCTCCCCCACGAAGAGGATCTTCATCTAAGGAGGTTTGCGCATTGTGAGGTTCTTATCTATATTCTTCGATAGTCTCCTTATCAACATGTTCCTGGCCAATGCAGACCCAAGCTTCATGTGCCCATGTGACTGGATTCATAATATACTTTTGTTTTCAACTTCCGAGAAAAATGGGCTACCCAAAAAGAAAGCTTGATTTTGCAGGGGGTTCTGATTGCAGTTTAAAGAAGGTTTTTCCGTCTCACACCACTGATTTTTTTTTTTTAAATCAGAACAGCGCAACAAGGGTTATTTGAAATATTTTGTAACTGTGATTTGCTCTCCAATGTAAGTTTATATTCAAAATAGTTAATTCTTTTATTTGATGTCTTAAATGAATTTATATGAAACTGAGTTTCTCAGATCATAATACCCTCAGGTTCTTCATAGACTGTGTTATGTGGACTCCCAGCACAAAATCTTACTAGATTTTCAAGTTTTACCCATAACTTATAAAAAAGGATTCACGTTCTGTCTCTATTTAGTTTTAGGGTGGTTTGTTTGCTTGTTTCCAATTGTTTGTTTGGAGACATGGTTATATGTAGCTTACTGTCCTCCAAGCTATGTAGTAGAAGATGGGCTTAAAATATTGATCTTGCTGCCTCTACCTTCCAGGTGCACACCCTCATGGCCAGCTTTTTCCTAGATTTTTTTGTATCACCAAAATTAGTAGTGTCTTCTTTATCTTCAGCAGTGCCAAAGAGAAGAACAGTGCTGAAGGCTATGGGACTCCAAAGATTTTAGCTGGATCTGACCTAAAAGCTCTCCTTCCTAAGCACTAGCTTTTGTAATATGTGAAGATGCTATGCGAGCTGCCAAGGCAGGAGGCAATCAGCAGTCTACCTAGCTGACTCCTGTGAACCACAAACACCATACTGGTGGCAAGATATCCCTAACAGTGCAGGAAAGACACTCAGATCTTGGCAATAACTTACAGTGGTCTGATGAAACTGAAGGTCTAGTCAACAAGAGGAACTCATGCCTGGTAAGGGAAACCTAGCCAACTACACGGAGCTAATGATCTCATGAATCATGGAGGAGAACCTACTGCTGCCAATTTATTAAACCAGCATAAATCCTAACTGTGTTCTGAAGACTTATCCTTATACCCATGGATGAGTGTACCTCTCACCCCTCATCAAAGAAGCTTCCCTATGTAGCAGATAGAGACCATTATAGAAACCCACAGTTGGTCAAAATATAGACATCAATTGATCATGGGTGCTGAGTCCCAATTGATGCATCTACATCACAACTCCTGTGCCTGGGCTCAGAGAACATCAAGGAAGAGGAGGCAGAAAGATTGTAAGATGAGACTGTATCTCTTAGAAGTGACAGAGAAGCTACACTCATGATACCTCAACAGGATGGCTGCCTAAACAAGATCCAACAAGGATACCACTCATAGACCTGCTAAAGCGAGAGGGGAAAGCTCACGGGACCCTACTGCAAGACAAAGAACTACAGGCACTAATGACTGCTGAGAGGAGAGACGGAGTCAGTTTTCCCTGGGATGAACTCCGTAATTGGTTATTCTATGCAAAATGGCAAGAACTAAAATCATATAAACACAAGCTATACTAAACAGACTTGGCAGGCTATGTATATATAAAAATATAATATATTATTACTGTATATATAACAATAACAAAGGAAAAGAGGCCATCAATTTGAAAGGGAGTAAAGGAGATATAAGGAGGGTTGGAAAATGGTTTAAAAAAAGGGGGGGTGTGTAAGAGATATAATTATATTTTATTAAATTTTTTAATTTATAAAAATAAACATTAAAATTTAAAATACCATGATATTTGGAGATTGGTCAAACATTTTCCTACCCTTTGGTAACCTATAAAAACCACGCAGAAGCCTCAGTGCCAAGCACAGCTACAGGTACATACATGTGCACAGGTGGGAGCAGGCACACAAACACATGAACGTGCACCCATCTTGGGGTGACTTCTTTAAAAACATTTCTTAAAAAACACAATAGAAAAGTAGCCCAGCTCAGGGCACATTGGCTGGAATATAAAGGACGTTGCCCTGGAGAGTAGTTCTTTGTAAAGATGACCAAAATATTCAGGACACCACTGTTTCCAAGTTAAACTTCCTTGTTGAAATTCACTTCACAGGACCAAAAAAAAAAAAAAAAAGCGTGGGGGAGGAGGAATTCTTAATTTTTAGTAAGGTGATAAAATTGTCGGAAAATATTGTTGGAAAATATTCAGTAATAGACATTTCAGAGAATTATAAATATTTCTAATAGCAGAAATTTACCAGAGGACTGAATTTATTATGAGTTATTTGCTTATTTTGATTCTGGTTGTTTGGATTTTGATTTGTTTTTGAGACAGGGTTTCTCTTCTGGAACTCACAATGTAGGCCTGCGGCCTCTGGGTTCATGCAGGGAGCCAGTATGTGTAGTCGCCATTACAAGATGGCGCCTGGCTCCTGCAGGGCTGGAGTAAACAACTCCATATAAGGCGCCTGGCTCCTGCAGGGCTGGAGTAAACAACTCCATATAAGGTCATAGCCAGTACCACCATCTCGGCCATACTCAGTGTCCTCAGTGAGCTGGACCTATCAGGGAGCTTGGAATGGCTGCTGAGACACTTTGACCAATAGGAGGCCTGCACGTACCCCTAGTCCCTATATAGGCAGTTGCAGCTCAGAGCTCGGGCCCCTCGCCTCCTGCTCTCCCTTCAACCAAGAGGCTCCAATAAAGCGTGATTTGGGAAGAATCCTCATCTGGTGGCTGTTCTTTCCTGCTGGTCAGGGAGTTCGCCACAGGTTCATAGTGTTGGGATTAACTAGCGGCCTAAACCACACACTCAGCTATCTCTAAATCTTAACTGCTTGTATTCTTGAATCTCTTCTTCTTGTGAAACCAGCCCTAAACCTGAAATATACTGAAGAAAAACACCGGCCAGTTCCTCAAAAATAATATCTCTGGACATAGTGTATATTTCAAAATCAAAGTTTTCTGAGTAAATAAAATAGCTTTTTGTAGATTTTTCTTCTACTAATATTTCAAATTACCTTTTAGCAGGTCTGAGTCAAATTCCTTTATGTTGTTAATTACCAAATTAGAATAATTTTAATGAAATAGACACTATTACGTTAATAAAAACAAAACGGTATCTAAAATTCCAAGAGCTGAGCCACCATGACCACAGTGACTCTTATAAAGGAAAGCTTTTAATTGGGTTCGGAGGTTTAGTCCATTAATGGTGGAAAGCATGACGGCACACATCCAGACACATTGTTAGAAAAGGAGCTGAAAGAGCTACATGAGAATCAGCAGGAGGCAGGAAGAGAGAGTGACACTGGGCTTGACTTGAGCATCAGAAACCTCAGAGACCACACCTAGTGACACCCTTCACCAACAGAGCCACACATACTCCAACAAAGTCACACCTGCTAGTAGTGCCACTTCCTAAGAACCCATGGGACCATCTTCATTCAAACCACCACAAGCTACTGGCAGATTTAGGATATTTTATACTACAACCTAGAGTATGTGGAGTGGTGTGTTTGTGACCCTACACACAAACATGCTTAAAAATGAGTCCAGAATTTCATGGGCTAATATTTTGACTATTAGAGATTTATTTTGATATTATATTCTACTTCATTTTAAAAGCTGTAATCATAAGCAACCAAATTAAGAACTAGACTTCCTTAAAAAACATAATAGTTTGACAGACAAGGATCAACAGATATTTTTATTAACCAATGCAATGTTAACTCATTTTTTATTATACAGAATAGAAATTTATTCTTATCCAGTTAGAAAATATTCATTGTGGGTCACATTGTTGAAATAGGAGCGGCGGGGTGTCCCCAGCACCCCAGCCGCCTGCTAGCTCATGCCCGAAATAACAACACACAAACTGTATTCAGTTAAACACCGCTTGGCCCATTTCTATCTATCTTCTTCTCGGCTAACTCTCGCATCTGGACTAGACCATTTCTAGTAATGTTTGTGAGCACCCCAAGGTGCGCTTACCGGGAAGATTCTAGCCTAAGTCCATCCTGGGTCCCATCCTGGGTCGGAGCTGCCTGGGAGAGCGGAGCCTGGCGTCTCTGCTCCAGAGAGCAGAACTGTCGAGTCTCTCCGGGAGCAGAGCAGAGTCTGACCTCACTTCTTCTTCCGCCCAGAATTCTATTCTGTTTACTCCTCCCACCTATGCTTTAACCTATCAGGGCCAGCCAAGCAGTTTCTTTATTGCTCAATGACCTTCCTCCATCATCACATATTAATTTATTTTCTATTTGCATAACAAAATATTTGAGGTTAGATACTTTATAGTGGAGAAGGTTTGTTTATCTTACAATCTAGGAAGCCAAAGATAAAAATCAGTCAGTCCTCTCCATTCATCCTTGGTTTGGTTGCCATAATAATTATAGGAACAGATTCAGAAGAGATCACAAGACCAGAAGCCACAGAGATCCAGGACCCTTTTGTACAGTCTGCTTTCTCTGGAATTTACATCTTATGGAAAGTACATTAATCGCTTTTCAAGGAGGAACTATTAAAGTTCTTATCACCCCCTGCTTGGCACCATCTTAATACTGACACAGTGGGGACCAAAATTCCAGCATTTGAGCCTATATGAGGCACACAAAACCACACCAAAACCATAGAAGTTTGATATCATCCTATTACTGATTTTACTGATAAAATTGAAGCTTCCAGGTGTTATAAAAATGGACTTTAACCACTGGCCTCATATTTTACTAACATGCTGTGGGATAGTGCTCTTGTCCCTGTAAAGATCTATCACTTGTATTGGTTTAATAAAATGCTGATTGGTCAATAGTCAGGCAAGAAGTATAGGTGAGGTGACCAGACTAGAAGAATTCTGGGAAGAGGAAAGACTCAGTTTGCAGTCATCACCCAGATGAAGAGGAAACAAGATGAGAATTCCTCATTGTTAAAAGGTACCAAGCCATGTGGCTAAATGTATATAAAAATTATGGGGTAATTTAAGTTGTACGAGACAGTTAATAATAAACCTGAGCCATTGGCCAAACAGTTTATAATCAATATAAGCCTCTGTGTGTTTCTTTGGGACTGAATGACTGCAGGACCAGATGGGTCAGAAACTTCAGGCTATACTAATACTAAATTTTTGATCTTATTTCTCTGTGGTTCATAAATTTTCTGTCATGTAGACATTACTCCTAAGAAAATTGATTTACATTTGATCCCATCTTGGCATTAGCTTCTAAAAGAACCTACCAGTGACATTCTGTTAGGGAGTAACAAGTCCAGTAAAAAGAAAAGCAGCAGAGGAAGGAGAGAAAAGTTGATGTGGATCTTTCAAGTGTGGTCAGGAACACAATCTGAGGAGCAAGTTATCATCTAAGCCACAGAGTGGATCGCTTCACTGATTTGTGACAGACCAGCGTGTAAACTTCTTTCTCTAAATACAACAGTTTTAAGCACAACCACTTTATGTATTATTTGAGTGATAAAGAGAATATAATGAGAGTGCTTAAGTATGTGCCAGTCCCTATCAAGCTAATGTATACATGGAATACAGTTACATCAAAAGGGATGAGGGAAAAGCTCCAGATGCCATAAGGTATCAGGAATTGCCATTTACAGATAAAACTGCATTTTCTTTTCATCCTACTTCATTGTGGTGCAACCCTCTACTTTCTCCATGTTTAATTTGCTAGTAAGGGAGTAGTTTCTGTGTTGATTCCCAAAAGTTGTCCTTTGATGTCCACACGTGTGGGTGTGTATGCATGCTTGCCCCCCCCACACACACTTTGAAAATATAGAATGGCACTGAACTTTTCTTTTTTTCTCCTGACTTTTCCAGTGATATTTCCTAGAACATTTGCCTACTTACTATTGAAATAGTCTTGAAATTGAAACTACTGAGTGATCTTCATATTCTTATTTAGATTTGAGCTATGAACTCATTTGTTTGTCTGTTTGTTTGCTGAAAGAGGGTCTCCTGGCTCAGTCTGACCTCCAATTCACTATAGCCAAAAGTAACTTTGAATTTCTGATCCTCTTGCTTCAGCCTCTACAGTGCTAGGATTACAGGTACGAGCGACCATTCCAGTTCTACATACCCTCAACAGTAGTTTTCTCATTGCCCTTTGTCCCATGTACTTAATTTCCTTTTTAAGACTATATTGCAATGAGAAATCAGAATAAATTTGTATCTCACGTTTCATAAGAATCCAAATAAGAAGGCATGCTTTTAAAATCTACGAGTGTCTCATTTTAGCCCCTGAAAACCTTGCAAAATTTTTAGTTTTTAATTTTGTTGCTTAGGTAATAAAGAAAGGCTGTAGTTTAAAGCAAGTCTTTGGAATACTTGCAAAGTGTGTTTGCTCACTTAGCTTGGAATGGATTCCCTTCGCTTGCTGGCTTGCCAGAAGCCTACATTCCAGCTCTCAAAGAGAGCAAGGTGCCTTTCTGTCCTGTAGAAGGACAAACACCAACAAAAGCATTTCTCATTCATAAGAAAAGAGTTATTCAAAGCCGTACTTTACTAAGCTTCAGAAAGAGGAGTCACAGCTGAAGAACTGCAATGATGTCATGTAACTTTGATCTTACAAAAGCAGCGGAGTGAGGAAATTCCAAAATGAGTAAGTCCGCTGGTAGAACTGTGCCCTGGACTGAAAAGTTCAAGATGTTCTTTGCATATTCAAGACTGGGCAATTGTGCTCACATTTGGATGTCTCATCGACTCCCTCTGTTTCCAGGCTACTAAACTATTTATAAATAGATCCAGATAGAAAGTATAAAACCTTAATATAAAACCTGGATGCAATCAATGGTTATTTTGACTAATATGCTTGATTGCTAAGTCCTTTAACGTGTTGATTTCAGAGCTGAGAAGAACCGGAGGGCATGCAGACTGGAGCAAGCCTGTGGAAATCAGTGTGGAGGATTCTCAAAGAGCTGGAAACAGATCTACAAAAACCAGCTATACCACTCTTAGGTATATACCCAAAAAATATTACTTACCACAGAGATACTTGCTCATTGATATTCAAAGCTAGTCTATTCATAAGAGCCAGGAAATGGAAACAGCCTAGATGTCCATGACCTGATGAGCGGATAGTGAAAGCGTGGTATTTTTATGCAATAGGTTATCACTTAGCTGTTAAGAGAAATGAAATTTGTAGGCCAGTGAATGTAACTGTAAACAATCATCCCGAGGATGGTAACCCTGACCTGGAAAGACAAACATCAACTGTTTTCTCTCATATGTGAATATTAGCTTTTAAACTTTAGATAAGTAGAGATTAGCAAACTAGTAAGGAGTCATGGGGGAGAAGGGACTATTTCAAGGAAGGGGACACAGACTATAGGAATATAAAGGAGGAAAGGGAATGATATAAAATGGGGCAGGTGATGGGAGGATGGGATAGAGGGGAGAATATGGGGAGAGATATCTAATACTAAAGGCCTTTTTGAAAAAGCCACGTGGAAATCTATTTTAGATATGTGGAGTTGCTAGACACCATATACTGCCAAATAAAATCTCCCATCCTAAGGTGGGTGGCTTCTTTCTGAGTTTCTTACCAATGAACTCCCATAAGTCCTCCCAAACATTGCAGGCTTTTGCCAATGCTTTTGATTACCCGCCAAATGTTTCAGTAAGATCATATTGCCAGAGACACCACATCCTTGAATCATAGAACATGAAGAAACCTAACTGGTACTCAACTGGACGCTTCATCCCTACCAGCTAGCTTTCATAGTGATGAAAGGTGCTAAGCATGAGACTGGAGAAAAATCATCAGTGATTTCACCCAGCTGTGAAGCTTGCAAGCTGCAAAAACAACCTGCCTGGAGAGACATGCTCACCGGTGCAATGGAAGCACAGTTGTTATGAAAGTAGCCAACCACGTTTCTGTTGGGTTTAAGGTTCATTCAAAGAGATGGGACTCATGTCTAACACTGCCAATGGAACCAAGAACCTGTGGCTTGATGGGGCATAAGCCCTGGGCGAAAGCCTACTTTTGTCATTCTGCTGAAAGACTTAGCATTAAACCCCTTCATGACTTATTGCTATAGCCATAGACCAGTACACTGCCCAGTCCTCATCAGAGAAGCTTCTTCTTGTAGTAGATGGCAATTAACACAGAAAACCACAATTGGCCAGCATGCAGAGCATAAAGGACTTTAGACTGCTCAGCCCCACATGGTGCATACATATCACAACCTTCTGTTGTGAAATATTCCTTCACCCTGGGTGAATATGTGTCACCGTGATTGGTTTAATAAAGAGTTGAATGGTCAAGAGCTTGGCAGGAAGAGGTGAGGTGGAACTTCTGGGAACAGAGAGGACACAGGGAAGAAGAAAGACAGAGAGAAAGCAGTGTGAGCTGTAGAAGAGATGAGGTAATGACCCATGAGACAAACTGTACATTAAAATAAATGGATTAAGTTGTAAGAGTTAGTGGGATAAGCCTAAGTTAAGGCCAAACTTTCATAATGAATAGTAAGTCTCCATGATGTTATTTGGGAGCTGGCAGTACAGAGAAAGACTTGCTACAACCCTCCTCTCAAGGCTCAGGAATCATCGTGGATGAGGTGGTGAAGGGATTGTAACAGCCAGGGGTGCTTGCCAGACACAGCAGGGCAGGTGCTCATAGGAACTCAAAAATTGTGAGTTCATGCTAGACAAAATTCCAGCATGAGAGAGGGGAGGTGGGCATGGTCCCAACCCTAGTTAACGAGCTCTTGGCATTTGATTGCTGATGAGAGAGGAAAAGTCAGTTTTCTTTAATGGTGTGACACCTGGTCAACCACACTCTAGGGCAGGCCTCACATCAAGGAGTACTCAACACCAACTGGATGAAGCTAGATAGACAGACAGACAGATAGATAGATAAATAGATAGATAGATGGATGGATAGATATAGATGGATGGTGGATGGATGGATCAATAGATAGATAGATAGATAGATAGATAGATAGATAGATAGATAGACAGACAGACAGACAGACAGACAGATGGATGGTGGATGGATAGATGGATGAAGAGAGAGAGAGAGAGAGAGAGAGAGAGAGAGAGAGAGAGAGAGAGAGAGAGAGAGAGACAGGAGAGGCTGGGAAGGATGGAGGGAGAGACAACATGAAGTTGTATGGATAGAAAGGTAGGGAGGATTTAGGATGATGAATATATGCAAAGTACTTTGTATGAAATTCTCGAACATTTAAGAACAACATTGAAATAAGAAAATTCTAAGAAAAATGATTAGTGGAAGTTTGCAATTAAAACCTAAGGATTGTCTTTTGATTGACCAGACAATTATTAATCAATCCTAGCTATGGACTAAGGGCTAGTGCAGTTGGTCAGCTTTACAAAGAAAAGAAAACTGGCAAAGAAAATAGGAAGTGAACTGAACACCAAATTCAATTGAACAATGTAATGGAAACTCAGAGTTTCATCTAAAATTTTTCTTTTGACAGAATAATTCTGGCGTATTGCTACAATGGATGATTTCTTTTAGCCCACTCCTTATTTCTTTCCTCATTTTTCTTCTTCCCTTAGAGCAGAATGAAAAGGGAGAGCATGCAGGCCCAGAGGAGTGAATTACAATGAACAGAGATGAGCAGGTTTATCCTGAAAAACCTTTGTGGTTTTTTCCATTTCAAACTTCGTATGCAATTGCTTGTTTTAATAGCTCAATTTTCAACACAGCCTGGAAGTTTAGCTCCTGATAGTGTGTCTTTGGATCCAAAATTTAGTCTTTTTTTTTTCAGTATAATGAACCAAAATTAAAATAATGGGAAGTTTTAAAAAGAATTTATCTAAAGGAAATGACATAAAATTAGTTGAACAACCTATTTGTCTAAATACAACGAAACAATAAAGATGAAATAGTATTTGCTTAACTCTAACAAAACACAATTATTTACCTAAATATAATAAAATAGTTTGCATTTTTCTATGAGACAAGTGACAAGCATGTGTTCTTATAGTTTGTGTTTTAGGGCTGAAGGCACCCAATTCTGTCCCTTATGTGTAAGGCTCAGGAAGAGGTCATATTAGCTACCCAAGGATTATTTTTTATAAAGTTGAGATCATTTATATATAATACCTGCCACACAGAATAGTTACTAAAACACATACTTGTTTTTATAAAGCAGTGTATACAGTCCGATGTCCAGCAGCTCATCGACAGATGTTATTTTTATCCTTTTGCTTTTTCTTCTGACATTTTTAAAATTTTCTCCATCTTTCACGTTTACAAATTCTGTGGAAAAATACCACAGTTCTTATGCTCTTCTAAAGAGACCATTATTTTTCTCTGGACTCTGAAAGATTTAGCTGTTTTTCAGGTCAATGAAAAACCCATTCAAAATTCCTTTTGAATTTTAAACTGCATAGCAACCAGAGTGAAATTTTGGCATTTCTGACTCTGTCAGCTGAGCCTGAGTTCATAGACCATTTCCAGGAATGGAAGAAGCACATTAGTGAACAGAGGGTTATTTCTTCATTTTCCACATAATCTGAAGAAATCATCTAAGCCACTCCAGTTTAAAAGACTTACGGTATTAAAGAATACTGTTTTATAACTGACACAATTAATTACTTCCAGGGGTGGACAGAAAAAAGTTATATAACTCATACAAGTTAGAAATTGGGGCATAAGTAGAGTAGTGTGATAAAGTTATAATATCATTAAAGTATTGATTCAATATGACAATAAAACACAAAATACATCATAAGAGAATATGACTCAATTTTTAAGATTATGCTGAACAAAGTATGGTGTGGTAGAATCCTGATAATGTACCACAGATGCCAATGTTGTTATTTTCAAATGAAAATACCAAAAGTTATAAATAAATATTACTTAAAATATACTTTAAATTATTTATATTCTCTACAGTAGTCACTGTTTATATAAACACAACATTTTGACATTGTTTCTAGAGAGTATATTTTTATTAACATTGAAATTTTTTTCTCCCTGGGTGTGGTGATGTACACCTTTAACTGAAGAACATGAGAGGCAGAGGCAGGTAGGTCTCTTGAGTTTGAGGCTAGCTTGGTCTACATAGTGAGACAATTTACTCTTTTTCTCTGTAGGTGCAGAAGATGATGAAATCACCAATTCCTACAGTATCTGCACACCGGGCGTTTGTGGATATATGCAATAATTTTGCTGCTTGATGTTTTCACTGTTATTTCTTTACCTTCCTGTCTAAATTAGGCACAGCAGAGTTTTCTACTAGTGAGCTGTTCTTCATTTGCTGCTGCAAAGCTACAGAACTTTTTTCTCTTCTTTCTTTTTTTCTGTTTTTCTTTTTTTGTAACGTGTTTTACTATGTTTCCTCAGCCTCGAACTACAGATGTGACCAACAATACCCATCAATGTCCCCCAAATCAGTGACTATTATTATTCTATGCAAATTATTATTTTTCAGCACTTGATTAAACTCAGCAACTCATGAGTGTGATTAAGTGTTCTATATCCCCATCACTTATTGACGTCTTAAGTTAAAATGGGAAGAAATTGTTGTCAACAAGTTCTAGATTGCACACTTTCTCATTCATATTTAAGATATGTTTTTAACTTTATTGGTTTTTAACTACAGATATCTTATGGTGGATTTGCTACATTGCTTTGAGAACCTTTTGTACTCTTTATTTTATTTTATTGTTATGTAATTCGCTGGTACTTGATTTGAATTTGACTAGAAATTAGTTGGCCAACCTAAAAGAAAGTTGCTAATTCAAATTTTATACAATTGCTCATATAGTTAATGTATGTTGTTACTCTTCTAAAATTTATGCGTAAATATACGCCTAATCAATACATTGTGTTGTATTGTGGGTTTTTTTTTTTTTGTATACTGTGAAGATGTATCTCTGCCAAGGCACCTTCTAATTGTTTAATACTGAGCTGAATGGCCAATAGCTAGGCAGGGGAAGATAAGCAGGACTTCTAAGGAGAGATGGGAACTCTGAGAAGAGGAGAGGTAGAATTCACCAGCCAAACATCAAGGAAGTGGGATGCACAGTACTGAGCTGAGGTAACAAGCCACGTGGCAGAACATAGATTAATATAAATGGGCTAATTTAAGTTATAAGAGTTAGTTGAGAACAAGCCTAAGCTAAGGCCAAACATTCATAATTAATAAGAAGTCTTCATGCCACTACTTGAGAGCTGGTGGTCCAAAGAAAGTCAAGCAATAGCATTGAGATTTGGGAACTTGGATTCTAAGAACACATCAGTCTTTAAAGCTGCAGTGGTATTAGGTTCTGTTCCCTGGACCATCACCTCCTAGTCTTAACAATACTAGACAAATTTAATAACCCATTCTAACTCAAGAACGTTAACAATTTCAAACAAGTAAAAAACACATAGGCATTTATAGTTCGACTCAACAGCTAAGGAGAGCACGTATCCAAATGTGCTATGCTACATGGTACCAAACAGGAAGTACAGCAATAACATCTGTAGAGCATCTCACACAACTCTCGCCCCTCAGATAAAATTCCGAATGACCCCACACACCCTACTGTACACTCTGATTCTAAATCCAGTGTAAGTTTTCTGGAATAACTCATTGAAACAAAGAAAACTTCTGTTAGCTGCTTTTCCACCTGAGCCTTCACAATGAAAAGACTAGATTATGGAAAACAAAGCTGAATATGAAAATAAAATTATGAAAAAATACAAGTGACTTAAAAGTTTTTTAAATAAGAATTTAATTGTTCAATTCAAATTAAATGCCATGAAATGGAATTCACTTAACTGCCATTAAATGCTTTTAGTAATGAATAACTTAAATGGCTTTGCCAGTAAGTAGGATAGCAGCAGCTTCTATAGGCAGAGCTTTCTGAGGCTTGTCCGGCTTCCCTGTCACAGGTCGTCTGATTCTGGCACAGCGGCGTCTTCTGTAGGTTCAGTTGTTATCACTACAGGAATATTCTCAGATATCCATCCCTTCGGAGTCCTATTAAAGGACCGTCTGCCTGAAAGAGGATTGGCAAAGGCCATGAACCTGGGATCTGTTAGCAGTAGAAATTCAAAGTCTGGAACTTTGAATTTAACCATTTTTGATGCTTTTTCAAAACCTCCAAACGGAGTGGCAACTCTGTGGGAATCAAAAGAAAAGCAAATAATGATTAATATCCAATTTTTGTTTGTCATAAAAATGCAAACAACTTCATTGTTTTCTGGACGCCAAATGATATTTTTCAGTTTGAGGCCCTGGAATCAAGCAATTTCATTGAAGGTCCATACATTGATAGGAAAATAAATAAAGGACAAATTACTGCAAAGACCCTTTGTATGGACTCTTATCTTTGAACAAATCTGCTCCCTGAATCATTACAACCAAAAGCCTCTGTGCTTTTGCTGTCTGTAGCATTTCAGGTCTATCTTCCCTCCGACTACCCCTGCCGACACTCCCTTCATTAGATTCCTGGGCTAGAGGTTATTTCTATTAACCGTGTGGTACTTGGGGGCATGTTAGACTGTACTGTTCATGCATGTTTTTAAGATTATCATCTGCTTAGGGGCATCTGTGAACTCTTTGAAGGTGAGAAATGTGTCTTGTGTATAAGTTTCTGTCTTCATCTTAGAAATTTCAAAATTTGTGAAAAAGAGGCCATGAATTTGAAGGAGAACAGGGAGGGGCATATGGAAGGATTTAGAGGGAAGAAAGGGCAGGGAGATGTGTTGTAATTAAAACAAAATCTCCAAATAAGCAAACAAAAAATTTCAAAATTTCCCCATTTATCTCTGAATAAAAATCTAACCTCTGCCGTTGCCTACAGGAGCTCAGATACATTTCTAACTTGTTTTATGCCAGGCATTGTTTGCGCATTCATTGGCGGGCATGGTTCTAAAAGACCAATGTAGATGATACAGTTCCAGATCTCAAGCAGAGAAGGGGGCATAGCACATCAAACCAACACAAGAAACTATCTCACAGTGATGATCTATGCAGCACAAGCTGATTCTGTGAATAACTGAGTGTTTAGTTTCTGTAGACATTTAAACTACCTTCTGAGGACGTGAGATTAGCCATTAGAATGTAACAACATGTCCACGACAGAGAAGAGTCAAAGGCAGATAAAATTTCAGAAAGTTCAGGGAAAAGAAGAAGACCTATCTTTCTAAACTATTATAAATTCTAAAAATATTATACAATTATTAGTTCAGAAACACTTGAAATTTTATATACTGACTTGAAATTTTTGTCAAACTTCTAAAACAAAATCATGTTTTGAAGCATTCACTGGACACTGCACACCAGGTTTGTTTTTCTTTGAACTCTAAAATATTTGTTGTTTTGTAGTACTATCACAGTAAGTTCTTAAAATTGAGCCTGTATTAATTAATTAAGTTGAGCCCTGATTTTTTAATCTATTATCTTTATTCACACATGTGACATGGGTTTCTCCTTACGTGTTGGATTCAGGGTTTTTTTTTGTCTATTTTGTTGTGCTCAGGGTCAAACTCAGGACTTTGTGCAATGTGGCAAGCATCCTCCACCTGGGTTACATTCCCATCATCGGGTTGCTGTTGGCCAAGTGCTTAAAATGTGTATATTTCTAGAAACAGCCTCGGTGTTCCACCTTTTCAGTACTCAGCTATGTTTTTTTCTAGTAAGACCATATGCCTCCATTACCACATATTATGTTAGTCCACCTAAGAAAACCAAATAACATGGGAAGAAGGTAAGGGAAGTGAGAGGGTGGGAGGGAGAGGGGGCTGGAATTGGTATGCAAAATAAGATTGTTTTAAAAAATAAGACAAAATAAGTAAAAAAAGGAATACCAAAGAGCAATTATGAAAATTATTATGAAAATCCATTGTTCCTCAGAATGTGCTAGAAGACTGTAAGAAGAAACCAAAGGCATTGCCGTTACTCTCAAAGACAGTGTAACCCCTTTAGAAGCCAGTCAAGTTGTCGTCCTGTAGTAAAGGTAGCTGTACTGAATTGCATTGGAAAAGTCTCCCAGAATGTACAGGAAGCAGAGACACAACAGATAAAACAAGTGAGATGGGCTGGAGAGATGGCTCAGAGGTTAAGAGCATTGTCTGCTCTTCCAAAGGTCCTGAGTTCAATTCCCAGCAACCACATGGTGGCTCACAACCATCTGTAATGGGGTCTGGTGCCCTCTTCTGGCCTGCAGGCATACACACAGAATATTGTATATATAATAAATAAATATTAAAAAAAAAACAAGTGAGAGCTGACATTGAGGACATTCAAGCTTCTGGCAGAATAAGAAAGCGGTGAGATCACGACTGGAGCCAATGATTGATAGAGTGTAACTTTCTTGAAAGAGGCGAGAAGAGGCTCTAAGCCAAAATGAGTCACCCCATTGAAGGGGGTTGTGGATGAATCTGCTTGTCTAGGGGAGGAGGAGGGAGTGGGTCATTTGACTCACAGAGGGGTCATGACCCACAGGTTGACAACCAATATTCTAAGAAAAATTGTTTAACATTCAGGGCTTCCCAAACATTATACAAGATCAATTCATTATTAACATAGATGCTTAGTGAATGCCTACTAGGTTCCAGGTGCCATTATAAATTCTAAAGTCATGGTAAAAATAGGACAAAGTGGTACATTTCACTGGTGTCTGCGTTAAAGAGGGAGACTCATGGAATGAGAATGGATTGGCCATACAGGAGACAATGAGAAGTACCACGAAGAAAAATAAAACATGTTACTTATTACGAGGACGAAGAGCACCATTTAAGTTCACTCACCGGGAAGACTTGGTAAGAAAACACAAAGCCCTCCTTCCCAATTTAGTAGTTATTTTAGACTGGAGATGGAGCTGAGGAGTAGAGTTCATGCCTAGCATGTGCAAGGGCTTGGGCTCAGTAAGAACACGAAGAGAGGAAAGGGGGGAACGGGGAGGGAGAAGGAAGAGAGAGAGGGAGAGGGAAGGGGGAAAGAGAGAGAGAGAGAGAGAGAGAGAGAGAGAGAGAGAGAGAGAGAGAGAGAGAGAGAGAGAGAGAGAGAGACTAGGTAGGAATAATAGAGCCTCTACCATGGCTACACGCATTAGATGAAGAGGCTGGAGTCTAGCATTTCTGAAGTACGCAGAATAAGGTCAAGTGATTTTATAGCTCTTCCAGAAATAACATTTGCTCATTTTAAAATATTTTCTGGATTAACTCTCAGAGGGAGCGCTCCCCAGCGCCCAGCCCACTGCTGAGGTTCCGCTCTAGAGTCCTGTCTTCTCTCTTTTTTAACCAACGGCAGTTTATTTTTCCCAAGAAACCGGGAGTGGTTTTCCAGCCTTGCAAAGGACAATGTCCCTTCCGTTCCATCGTCCACTTCTGAGCTCCCGCCGCTGCTCCAGTGGAGGTTGCTGTTTGGAAAAGAGTTTTCTTTTCTTTCCTTTGCAACCGCAGAGAGGACATCCTGTTGATTTGGGCTCCGTTACCCTCTCCAGGGGCATGAAGGAGAGCTCAGAAGCATCCAGGGTGGCAGACTGCCTGCAAGGCGCTGTGGGCCCACGGAAATACTCCAAAGCGTCATTCCAAGTTACTGGAGCAAAAATGTCCAGTGGAAAGACTTCAGGTCTTCTTTTAAGATGAAATTGTATCTCTATAATTTCCATAATACTAGCTTTTCAGAAATAGGTCTGAGTTAAGATGGTTTTCATATCATGTCATTTCCATAGTGAATAATAAGCCTGTTTCTTTCAGATTCACAGATTGATGCTTTCTTGTTTATCCTGATGGTAGTCCATTTGTAAAACTAAACAACACTAGATGCATAATATACTCACAATAATTGTGATTTTTTTCTGAAAGTTAAAATGCTTGCACAGAAACTTGAAAAATAAATTATTCTACTGAATAGCAAAAAAGTGTGCGATATTTAAAGGCACTTTAATCATAAAATATGTTCTACAGATGAGAAAATTAAGCTAAATGTTGCACCTAAGATCCTATAACAATTTAAAGCACAGCCAGGATTTTTCCGTCTCTCAGTTTATTTCTTGTCTGTTATGTCACATGGAGTTTGAATACATATGAAAGGAATAAAAGAACAAAAGAAGATGTATTCAGAAAAGCAAGGGCTAGGGAAGATGGCTCAGCAGTTAAGGGCATGCCCCTCTCTTGCAGGTTTCTAGGCTCCCAGCGCTTAAATGGTGGCATGCTACCATCTCTAGCTCCAGTTCCAGGGGACCTCATGCTCTTTCCTGACCTCCGTGGGCACCATGAGCACACGCGGTGCACATAGATCCAAGCAAAACACCCATCCACGTAAATAAAAGACAGGCACCTTTTAAAAAGGTCATTAAAGTTGTTCAATTTTTACTATGTGTTTTACCATAATAAAAAGTTGACAGAAACTTAACAATCATAACAATGATTTGAGTCTAACACTGTATCATCCAGAAGGACCGACTTTTGTCACTGCCGCTGTGTGACTGAAAGGAGGTGGTGTTTGCCCAGCTTGACACCGCTGACTGAAGCCACGTTGAGTGTGTTGAAGCTGGTCTACTGCTTGCCTTTACTCCAAAGGAGTGTGCTAACGATTTCTTCATGAGAGCCTGGAGCAGACAGCAGGGCTTCTCTGTGAAGGAGCCTAATTCGTTCATTCTTGTCCAGCTCTCCAAACTACTCAGTTCGGCTCCCCCTCGGCCTTGTATGTTTTACCAGTGAACGCCTCCCCCTCCAAAAAGTGGTGTCAAATATTGGGTTTAGATTCTAAAATTTCCTTTTGCTTTTCTCTGAGATTTTGGTCTTCAAGATATTTGACTATCTTTATAACTTTTCAATCACTTAAAAAATATTTCACCTGCAAGACAGTTCAACAGGTGAAGGCACCTGCAGTCCTGATGACCTGAGTTCAATCGCTGGGTCTTCCTTGGTAGGAGACAAACAGACCCCTGCAGATTCTCCTCTGACCTTTGCACTGCACTGTGGCATGCGTGCTGACCTCCCACCGCACAAACAAGATGGGGAAATTTAAAGAAATAATAAGTAATAACTAAATGATAGCATTTAAATTTTTCATTATTTTTATGAAGTTCTTCATACGGACCCCAGTGAATTAGCCAGATAAAACTTTCCGAGTATTAGTAATAGCGCAAATAAATGAGTGTCCACTCAGATTTAGACACCTGTGTTTGTGCTTAGATTATTTTAAGATCGAACTTGGTTTCCTACAGAGGCTTCTACTCCCTGTCCAGCAGTGAGAATGTCTGGGTTTCACAAATCCACCGAGTCACACTGGATAACCGAGTTACCTGTTGAAGCTCCTGTAATCTGGTAGTTCTGCCTTTCCTTCGGGCTTGAAGAGTTTCGGGTACAGAGCCTCCAGGAGCTCAGGGTCGCCGCCAATGGCCTGCTCCCAGGGTGACTGGTAGTACTTGGGAACGGCCGTCGTGTTGAACCTTTCAGGAGGGATTTCCTTCAGGGGTCCAGAGTATCCTTTGGAAACAGAGCAAAAGGGAATCAACAGAGCGCCCTCCGTTTCTAAATGCCACCTAATGCGGTCCTGCATTTACTGTCTCTTGCTGGGGTAAGTTTATGACGGACCCTTTCTATAAGTCACCAGAAAGCAGCCAATTGGAGACATGTAAAAACTTTTTTACGCTTAAGGACCTTAGAAAATACATTATTATTATTATTATTATTATTACTATTGTTATTATTATTATCACCATCAATCATCATTATTAACTAACACTTATTATTCTAATGATTTGCTTTTCCAAATCATATTATTTTTCCCTTGACTATATATTACATTTATTTAAGTATAACTATTATTTTTAAATGTGCTTTTTTATTACTTTACATCAGACTCAAAAATGTATTGTTTTAAAGAATATCTGAGTACCCACTGTATCCTTATTGTTATGAAGTTCTTCACACACACACACACACACACACACACACACACTAATTACCAAGCTAAAAATTTTAACCAGGCTGTGGTGGGGCACGCCTTTAATCCTAGCACTCAGGAAGCAGAGGCAGGCAGATCTCGGAGTTCGAGGCCAGCCTGGTCTATTGAGCAAAATCCAAGACAGCCAGAGCTGTTAAACAGAGAAACCCTGTCTCAAGCAAAAAAACAAAATAAACAATCAAGCAAAAAGGAAAAAGGAAAAATTTAACTATTAGCAACAATGCAAAAATGATGATATAGACTACTAATGATTACTGAGAGAGGGAGAATTAGCCTCTCCCAAGATCGAGCCCCCCCCATTTGTTCATCCAATACAAAGTAATCACCCCTGAAGCCGTATACATGCAAACAAAAATAGACTCAATAGATTGTATTTATTCATTTTTTCATATATATGTAATGGCAATATACATATACATGCAGATATATATATATATAACATATATGTAATAATTTTAAAAGAAGGCTATCAATTTGAGAGTGAAAAGGGGTTGGAGGAAGGGCACATGGGAGGGGCTGAAGGGAGGAAAGAAAAGGAGGAAGTAATATAATTGTATTTTAATTTAAATTTTAAAATTAAATAAATAAAATTTTAAAGATTAATCAAGTACTCATTATATCTTAAAGACTATACTCATCATATTTATTTCTCACCCTACCTTGTTTTCTTTGTTTTAAAGATTTAAAAACATCAAACCAAAATAAATAATTTTTTTTTAACAGTGCAATAGTAAAATAAAAACGAACGAGTGAACAGAACAGGTGTGGAATTCGGCCTACTGTGACCCAGAAGCTTGCTTTCTGCCACAACTTTTGTTTGGAACTACTGAAGAACTTTGTTACCATATTAATCTTAGAATATTGTGCAGTTAATTGTATTTACTCATTCTTCTGCAGTGTTATTTTGGTAGGTTTTTCTATGGCTTTTCTCAATGTAATCAGTCAGAATGCTTCTAAACTATCAAGTTCAGCAGTGATTGATGTTCAACATATTTTTCTTTAAAGATTAAATATTAGTGAGTTGGCTCACCTGCATTCAAGAATAGCTCATTACTACTCTGAGGAAACCCCCTGCAGTGTTTTTCCTAAATTGTTTATTCATTTTCTAGAACCCAAAAGATATTATTACTCATTTCACAGTTCAATTCCGTAAATTAAAAAAATCTACTTTGCATAATGCTTTTAAGGAAATATTTTAATTTTCAAAGACAAAAAGTACTTTTTGTAGGTTATTTTGAAAGTTATCAATTAACTAATATAATCTTTCCTTAATATCTCTCAGAAGGTAATAATATTTCTAAATGATGCATATTAACTTAATGGGATTTGTTTTTAAAACAAATTAAAAGCTATGTTTTTAAATGGGTTTTGTTATTTTTGTTGATATTATTTGTTTCTTTTGAGACAGAGTCTTAGTAGCCCAGACTAGCCTGGAAGTCATAAACCTTCTGCCTTAGCTTTCAGAGTGCTGGGATTAAAACAATGAGCCCCTTACATCTAACTAAGTCTATGTTTTCCAGACCGCATATAAATCCTTTCCGAGAACAGAAACCAGTGGAAAAGCTGACTACTGCGAGCTGTCTCCTGACCTCCACATGCACTCGGCACAAATCCCCCCTCACACACACACATAGACACGCACACTCCACACTCTCACACACACTCATACACTCTCACACACACACTCATACACACATTCTCTCACACATACATTCAAACACACTCTCTCTTTTACACATGCTCATACAAGTGCACATATGCTCTCTCACACATATCTATACACATGTATTCTCTTACACACACATACACTCAAATACACACACACAACTCTAAATAAATAAAAATTTAAAAAGAAATACCATGAACTGTCTGAAAGAATATATAACTATTGTAAATATTTTACATGATTATTTTAAACTTCAATTGTATTTTTGTCTTAAACTTACACACAAAATATATTGAATGAGAAAAGCTATACCATTTAAATGTCATGGAGTAGTATTTTTAGATACATAGAAATTCTACTGTTCCATTTGAAGGTGGTTTGTTACCTGGTGCAATGTTCTCTGGATTTGGGGGACTTCGTGGATCTGGGGTGTTGGGAGGAGTCGAGGGGGCTTGCTGTGGACCACCTTCAAGGTTGCTGCCATCGATTTTCCCATTCTGCATGGCAATATTGTGCTGTAATTGTTCAAAAGTAAGATGAAACCATTATGCATTACATAATAGCATATTGTAAGCTTCCATTTGCATATCAAGAAATTAAACATAATGGCACTGTATTGTTTCTCGGGACCTCAGTAATTTACATTGTAATAAAGTTGAACAGTTTAATAAAAACCTTTGTGTATGTCAGGCTATAATCCATTTGACAAAAATTAAAACCAAAATTAAGTTTGCATTACTGTGTGCATGACAATATAGAGCTTCCCCTCAATTTATTTGATTTCTGTTCATAACATCACTGCGAGAAATATGCTTACTTTTAATATCTTTACCAATCTAATAAAACAAAGCATATTGGCCAAACATTTGATCTAGAGATTCTTTTATAAAATAATGTTTCTATTCATCTTTTGAGAATGTTATACAATGTATTTTAATCATATTCATTTCCTTCCACAAATTCCTCCAAGATTCTCCCCCACTTCCTTAAACTCCCCCGACCTTTGCAGTAACAAGTTCTTAGTTCTATTGACAGTTATTGTACTTAGTGGTTGATTACGCCCATAAAATGTGTGCCCCCATTGCATCCATCAGTGGGCGTGTCTTTTTTTTCCACTTTAGTCTCCATGTGTATATCTTCCTTGACTATTTTTCTTACAAAAGTTATTTTATGTTTAACTACCTGTATGTGTGTCCGCTTATGGGCAGAGCCTGTGAGTGTAGTTGTCTACAGAGGTCAGAGGGGGCTGCATCTTCTGGAGCTGGAGTTACAGGCAGTTGTGAGCTACCACGTGGGTGTTGGGAGCTAAAGTTAGGTCCTCTGTTAGAACAGCAAGTTGGCTCATCTTGGCTGCTGAGTCCACCCACCTTCCTCGTGCTTCATCATACAGATGTCTGCCTTCTGCTCATTTCCCATCATGTACATCTCCCTTAGTTAGTTGAAACACTAATGTTTCTATGTAGTACATGACTCCAACCTTTAGAAATGCATCTTTATTTCATGTTGAAGACCATTCAAACTTGTGTCCAGCCATTGGGATCTTGGACTCACCTCTTTCACATAGCAGCCCATTTCCGAGTTCTAACCCCTCATATTCCCTGTTCTTTCCTGCTCATCAATTTACTATTGCCTCTTCATCTCCTTGGAAGGACCTCCCTCTGCTCACTGTCAAGCCAAGTCCCAAATTCTCCATATCTATCTTCAATTTCCCTCTTCTTTCTAACGTAACCTACCAGAAATGCCACCACATCTGTCTATATTATCTCAACATTTCAGCAACATCTGTGATGTGGGAGTCCACTCCATGTGCTGTGATTACCATTAATGAATAAAGAAACTGCTTTGGACCTATAGCAAGGCAGAACTTAGGTAGGCAGGGAAAGCTAGGCTGAATGCTAGGAGGAAGGAGGCGGAGTCAGAGAGAAGCTATGGAGCCGGAAACCCAACAAGTGGCTAGCTCCTTCTACACATCTGTACCATTCCTTTATGACTGCTCTTACTTGTCCTTGTCAGATTTTTGTTACCACATTCATGGCATTGTGAGTTCCCACTATAGACTTTTTAAATCTGGCTAGGCAACATTATCCCTTTTCTGTACTTATACAGAAGACTATTTATATCCAGGCGTAGTGGTACATGCCTTTATTCTCAGCACTCATGAAGCAGATGCGGATGGATCACTGAGAGTCTGAAGCCAGTATGGTCTACACAATGAATTCCAGGACAGCCAGGACTATACAGTGAAACTCTGTCTCAAAAAAGTTTTAAAGGCTATTTTTAATAATTACTAAATATAAAGCACTTCACATTTGTATATAATTTGATGTTTTACAATTTGAATTTACCATCTACCTTATGTTTTACTTAATTTACTGTGTTAATATTTTACCAACTTCAACTGCAAACTAAAAAACCATTGAGAAAATGTGGGGAGGTACAAACCATAATGGGTAAAGAATCACCTGCTGTAGAGTTTCTAGAAGCTATCTATGGAATGAATTTCACCTATGGGGACAGGAAATCCTACCTGTATTCATTTTAGGGATCATGATTCTAGCCTGCTGGAAGCTTCTCCTGAGGCTTACAATGAACAGGAACACCACCTCTGGTTAGTCATTAGCAGGAAGGGGGCCAGACTTGTATTATCATAGGTTAGTGTGCAAACAAAGCACCATGATGTGCCGCTGATGACTGATTGTGACATAAGCCTTAAATTATTATGTTCAGCATCTATACTTCCTATCAGAAAGGTTGATGTGAAAAATGAACACGTGAATTTTTTTAGTTTAGTGAGGCTAGCTCTAAAGAAAACGAGACCAGAATAGAACATTATAGGCTAGAAGCATGCAAGTTAAAAACACATCACACGATTTCTGAAGTAATAACAAAAAAGGAGGGTTCATTGTAAACGTTACACCAAATATAAAGAAATTGTTTTTAAACAAAAAATAATAAATAAGTTTTAATACTCTCGTGATAGCTTGGTTAGTATTATTTAAGAATTGGGTTCTTTTTTTCTAAAAAAAAAATCAGAAGTTTTTATTTTGATATATTAATAAATATTTTGGATAAAAATGGAATGTGGCAGTCTAAATTAATAATAAACTGAACTATTTTGTGAGGGAATAAATAATAAATGATGATAACTTAATAGTAGAAATGATGGCTTTGGTTATTGGGGATTTGATTCATATTATCCTCTATATGAGATACTAAATATTATAATAACAAGGGAATGATACAGGTAAGTAATTATTTTTAGAGTATCTGTAGCTCAATAGATGGGGAGAGTAAAAGCATTCTCCAGAAAATGTAATCAATAATTAGATTAATGGCTCAAGATACGTTAAAAGGCAACTCTGACCTGGGAACCAGGCACTGAGGGTTTAGTCTTAATTCTCCTATCAACAATGTGATTAGTTAATTTACAAGTTTCTCTGCCTGTCTTAATTTCTGTTCTTGTCTACAAAATAAAGGGACTCACATCCTCTCTAAGATGCCATCTGACCGTACAACCTCTTTGTGACCTGATTTTACTTCTAAAACATGCCTGAGGACTATGAGGAAGGCCATGCGTGATGCCATGCAGGATGCCAGAGCCACTGCAGTGTGGAACATTGTTAACGTGGCAGGAATTTTTAAAAGAATGCCCACTCCTGTCCATTAACTTACACCTTGGGCAAGTATTTATTGAGTACCTATTATGTTGTAGAAACTATGTCGGAAATTCAAAGGCAAATAAATCCATCCTTTGTCCAGAGCTGATAAAAACATGCAACATTTAAAGATAGAGTAACTACTGCCTTTACAATCACTATTAGTGTTTACTACTCTGAATTATTTATCATCATTAAATTGCTTTAGTATGACTGCTTAGGATTCTATCAATCATTTAGTGCCCAATTTTCTTGCAACAGTAAAAAATTCTCAAATCATACATGTATTATAACTGAAAACAGATATATAAGATTATTGTCAACAATTTAAGATTGCCATGATGAGAGATTAGGTTACGTTCATAAGGACAGTTTTAATCCCATGCACAATGGTTTTCAGCTGTGGGTTGCAGTCCTTTCATAGGGGTCACCTAAGACCGTTGGAAAACATAGGTGCCTTACAGTTTATAACAGTAGCAAAATTACAGTTGCGAAGTAGCAACAAAAATAATTTTATGGGTTGGGGGCTCACCACCACATGAGGAACTGTATTAAAGGGTCTCAGCATTAGGAAGGTTGAGAACCATTGTCACAGATCTTCAAAGCAGTAGTTAAGTGCTTGCAGCATAAGAGGGAGTCATGAAACAGACATTATTCATTTACTGAAATGTCTGAACTTGCAGGTGACTTTGCAAGGCTTTCCTTAATCCACCTATTTCATGTTACTTCATAAAAGGTATTCTTTGTTGTTATTCCTTTATGAATGCAGTTACATAATAAACCGTCAGATAAGTGTAGATTATTTCCAGCTCATACTGAACTAGCCGCAGATATCTTCGCTCTAGAGGAGAGGGTGTTGTGTATAATAATAGGCTAAAATAACATATTTACCCATGATTTCAAGCAAAGAACTATCCTTCGCAAATGTAAATACTGTAGTTGAGTATGATTTTATGTCTAACTGAATTCACAATTAAAACTAGAATTAAGCTACAATTATTTTTTTTAAGCTACAATTATTGATTGATTGATTGATTGATTGTAGTTTTGGGGATTGAATGTGGGCTTTGAACAAGCCTGGCAAGGATTCATTCTTTACATTAAATCCTCAGCTCTCAAAATCTTAATTTAAGCCTGGCCTAGTGGCACAGTCATTAGGTAGAAGAGGCAGGCAAATCTCTGTGAGTTCAAGATCAGCTTGGTCTACACAGAAAGTTTCAGGCCAGCCAGGGCTGCATAGTGAAACTCTATTTCAATTTTTCTTTCATTCAGCTCTTAGTAAGTATAACAAGGAAATAAGTAATAAAAATAAAGTCATTCTGCCTTAACTGCTTATCTGTCTTCAATGAACTAACTACCTTCTTTACAATTTCTCTCAAAGACTGCTTAAACGAACATGGTGCTAACACATGTAAAATCTGACTTTTGTTAGTTTGGGATAAGGTAGTTGGGATAAGGGACTATGTAGTTTCGGCTGGCTTGGAACTCACTATATAGCCCAAGTTTGCCTTGAACTTGTGAGTGATCCTTCTACTTCTGCCTTCAGAATGCTGGGGCTACAGGTGTGCAACACCACACCCAGCTGGAAAACATAATTTAAAATGGTAAGGTTTTGATGCTTACTAGCCCACACAGTTATGTCCATGATGGCTTTGTCGTGACCATGTGGAATTAAAACTTTGCAACAAGACTGATGGAGTTTGCTATTCTCAGCATTGGCAGGGCCGGGATGTATGCAGCAAAAAACAATGCTTATCCTTGCTTTGTGGTCCTCTGTGTGCTTTGGGAGTGTTTCCACCACAAACTGTAGGTGATAAGGCTTGGAAACACCCGGTACCAGTTCTCTCCACTCACTGTCCACCCTCCTAGCAAAACAGGCCAGTTTCCTCAGTGCCAAATCTACAGCTCACAATGTCCCTAGTGAACACAAAAAGCATTCTCACATCATACATAATGCTTCCTTTATTGAACCACCTAAGCTATTCATCACCCTGAATAAAAGGGTCTAATAGAATCAACCGAAAGCAGAGACGTAGAGGAACTTGTTTGGGAGCCTGGTAACACATACCAACTTAGGTATGCTGTTAATTCATTTAGATACTCACGGTTCAGTTGTACCTACATTTATTTGTGCCTTTGATTCATACTGGAAATTTTCAAAGGTGTACTTGTCAGATCTTCTTTGACGCATCTTAAAGAGTCTGGCGCCACGGTTACCGAAATGGGACAATTCTTCTATCATGATATCTCTGGGGATACTGACTTTTTTGCCCAGGTTCATGCCATCTACATCTGGAAAACAATATTTACATTCATGAAAATCGAAAAGAAAGCATTTTAAAACACGTTGCTCTGTTCTATAATTTGCTTCCTGCTCTACATTATAGTAAGTGATTGACATGTGCTTCAGTAGACTGGCCTCGGGGGTCCATCCTGAACTCACCATTTTAGCAGTGTGTGATCACGTATGTTGCTTATTTTGTCCAAACCTTTATGTCCTCATCGCTAATGTTCAGCTAATAATAACGAGAATAATAATTACTACAAGGAGTTGGTATTAAATACAGCTCAATTATATTTAGTTACACCCATGTTACCAGGCACATAAGAAGAATGAATAAAAGCTAGCTATCATGCTATTAGTAAAATTTAAGCTTTCCATTCTGTGACTTTTCAAACAGAACTGCTCCATATTTATATTAATAAGCTTTGCTTTTCTCCCCACGCTTCTATTCACCAGCTTGAGCTTTGCCTAACCCTGAAGTGCAGGCGTGCTCCCTCCAACTCCACCGTCTAGTCTTGGAGAAGCACCATTCGTGCTGTGCCTGGCCCCAAGCACCCTGCGTGAAGGGGGGAGGTAAGAAAAGTGGAGCGGACATCTTTCCCAGCCAGCTCAGATGCTGCTTCTGTGCATCTCTGCCCTAGAATCTACACACAGTTACTAATATTTCCATTGTATCCAAGGCCCTGAATCACAACTCTCTTATGGTTTGACTTTTCTTCTGGTTTTAATTTTTTATGAACCTTATATTGTAAATACAGGAAAAATTTTGCAATGAGTGTTATTCTTAGAGGAGAGGGTGGGTACATGTCTGTAATCCCAGAAGCCGGAAGTGGATGCAGAATAATTTGTGAGTTCGTTATCAGCTTGAGTTACGTAGTAAGTTGGATGTCAACCTGGGATATCAACACCGACACAATGAACGAAACAGGCAGTTCTTTACCAACTCTCAAGTTTTCCATTGCCTCCCAATGTGGGTCGTCTCAATGTTAATTTCCCCTCCCACTCCACAGTGGCCGTGAGTGACTGAACAGCTTCGGGATGCTAAGCTCAGGAGCACTGCATGGAAAACAAAGTGATGGCTGGGACGCATGCTGGTTCACAGAAACAGACTCACAGATTTTCAGAAATTCTACAAGGCAGCAGTTACACAATGGAGACACGATCGCTAAAATTCAGAGAGAAGTCAGGGGTGCTGATACACACCTGGCCTCCCAGCACTCTGGGGGTGGAGGCAAAGGCTCAGGGCCTCAAGGTCAACTTAAGTTCAAGACCAGTTTGTACCTAAAAACTTGTGCATACACACACACGCGCACACACACACTATATATAGTGTTATGAATGTAGCTCAGTGGTAGAGCACTTGCCTAACCTACGTGAAGCCTTGTTCCATTCCCAGCAAAGAGTAGAAAGATCTTCTGGCTATGTATAGTGGGATATCACTGTTATCCTGCATTCGGCAGACAGAGGCAGGAGGATCACGAATTGAAGGCCAACCTGAGCTACCACAGTGAGACCATGAGCAAAAAGCAACAAGTTCCACAATTAGCCGAATCACAGTAAAAAGAGCAATGACTATTAAAAAGGTATCGCTCTCTAAGTGGCTGGCTACCTTGGCTGTTGTTATCCATGTGGTCTTGAGGTTGTTTGTGTCTGTTGTAGCCACATGAGGAAAATCTGAAAACACTACAGTGCTTGCCATACCACTGCTTTGTGAGTCCCTATGTGTCGTTGCTGCTGCACGTTTCTTCCCACGCTTCATTCAGTGTCTCTATGATGGGAGCCTGACGTTGGCCATGGTGAGCGTATTTACAACACAAAACATGGCAAACTCCCAACCAAAGCATCGCGTCCCTATGTCAGGGATATATTAGGCAACATCCTTGGCATAAACAGACAACAAAAGACAAGCTGAATTCTCAAGGTTCCCCTACACACACCCTTTAAAGTTCAGTGTATGATGTCACAGGTTCAGAACTGGCTGTGAGCTGAGAATCCAGTGAATGATCGCTCTCATGATTCATAACTTTCAGTGCATAGTGCTGTCCACCCCTAGACACACAGATTCCAAGCTCTGGTGTCCCTGCCCTTTAGTGTCACCCCAGCACGGGGTTTTAACGGGCATGTTAACCTCAGTGCCCGAGCGATGAGATACATCCTCGCCCTCATGACTTAGAAGGTTGTCTTTGAGGCATTAGATCATCCATTGAAAATAAGATGGCTAGGCATACTTTCCAACTGCAGTCATCCCTAGTGATATGGAACTGTAGTCGGATCCAGGCATCTAATCCGCCGACGGACAATTGCAGTTAAAGCCGAAGATCTTTTAAAATCACTTGCTCATGCTTGTCAGGTGACTGCAATCTTAGTAGAATGTACCAACCATAGGAGGAGAGCTGGCAGAAGCTCACTTTACTTAGGAGGTCTTACTGATACAAAGAGATGCTTTAACACATTTGCAAAGGGCTCCAAGTAATAGTTCATAAAGTCTACTTTTAATATATTGTATGCCAAAATGCACATAACAGAAGACAGTGTAGTCCAGTCTATGATCTTGAATAATGCTTGAAAATTTTCCCAATTAATAGAATTTTACTGATAATTTTTTTTTCTAAATGAAGATGAATTTGAAATCCATATGAGATACTTTGCGTTCCTATTTCAGATATCTTTGTGTCACTTTGGGGACATTTTGTTGTTGTTGTTGTTGCTAAGGTTTTTTGCTTGTTTTTTGCTTTTGAGACAGAGTCTCACTATATGGATCTGGCTAACCTAGAACTTACTACGTTCCAGTAGACCAGGCTGCCCTTGAACTCGCAGAGATTCAACTGTCTCTTCCTCCCTGGTGCTGGATTAAAGGTATGCACTCCCACCAACGGCTTTCAATTTAAGTTTTAAGACTACTTATAAAGGCTTCCATTAATGTGTGATTAGCTCTAAAAATCTGTAAATATTTAGGAAATCCCATTACCAGTGTTCTGAGTTGCACAACAGTTCATCCGGCGCTGCCCGTAGACTGCAGGAGAGGAGCCTCTGACGGCGAAAGGCTCTGGAGAAATCCAGGGTGCTGATCAGTGTGAAATGGGATTCAGCTTTGTTCTCTGAAGGACCTTGATCAGGTCAGGGGCTTAGACAGTGAATCCTCAATGGGTGACTACACACCATTTTTCAAAATAAAAGATGCTCTATTTCTCCTTGACCTTACGAGAGTGCTGATGGAAAAGTTAAAGGACTATCACCAACCCATGCACTGAATTGCTCCTCTCCCCACCCCACGTTTGGAGATATTCTAGGCCTTTCTGGTGTCATCATTTTGATACTGAAGTCCTGATTGACAGGAAAAGTAAAAACCAATCCTCACATGATCCTTCATCTGAAAGGCCTTGTGCTCTAGAGTCTTGGCGATTTCTGGCCATCTATTATTCTATTATTATTCCTTTTTTGTTACTGATGGAGTAACAGGCACATTCATTCCAGGCAGCTCAACAAATGCAAACACGGTATTTCTGAGTTAGACGCACCAGTGAAGCCATATCTACACAGTGCTCTGTTCAGAATTTCAGACCACAAAGCTGAACTCTTTCCCTGAAATTACAAAAATCACCAGCCTGATTCTTTTCAGTGTGCCCCAGGAAAACTATATAAAGAAAAAGACAATAATCCCCAAAGCATATTACAACAAAGGGCAGGAGGAAAGGCTGCAGGGGGGCAAGCAAGCCAGCACAGCAGACACCGAGGTCCCCTTTCCTGTTAAGAGGCTCTGACTCTGAGCTGCTAGTGACATCACAGGCCTGGTCCATCCTGTGGCTGTTTTAGCTCCAATTCCTTTCCCAGCCATACTGTAGAGTGCTTGTCCTTAATCCGTTCTGATGACCCCATCTCTTCCTTTGTCACTCATCCCTATCCCTCCTTGTTTAGTCTTCAGGTTTGAAATGAGTTAAGGAGTGAGCGAGGATTACAGTGCATGCTGGAAACCCATAGAGATTCCGGTAAATGGCACAGGGTTATGGGTAGGGGCTGTTAGAGACTGTCTTTCCTTGTCCTCACAGCTGATCCATATGTAGACGCAGACAAAAGATTTCTTCATTCTTGCGTCACAGCACTTTTTAGATGCTCGCATAGATGCTCGCAAACACGGCTGGCATGCTGTTGTGTAGAGCACGGAGGTTTTGTTACAACAGTAACACAAGGCCACATCCCCCACATTCAGTCCTTTCAGGCCAGTAGGAATGCAGTGTGGAACTAAGGTGAGGCCGACCGGGGCAGAGAGCCTTGGAAACAGGAAATCCATTTCTTCTTTAACATTTGTTTATTCAATTTCTTGGTCTCTGTTTGTCTCTGTTTCTCTCTCTGTCTCTGTTTCTCTCTCTGTCTCTCTCTCAGTGTGTGTGTGTGTGTGTGTGTGTGTGTGTGTGTGTGTGTGTGTATTGTGTGGATTCCAAAAATTGAATTCAGGTTCCAAGCCGGACAGCAAGCTCGCTGAGCCATCTGGGAGGCCCTAGACACTTTTATCAGCTTTTCGTTGGACATGTGATGTACTCACTTCTGGTGCATAACGTGACACCAAATTACAGTGGGTCCATACCGAGCAACGGCACGGGGAAAGCAAATGGAAACTAGCGGTTTCAAAAACTCGCTCCACCCAGTTAGCTCTAGTCCATATGGGTAGAAGTTTTCACTAATTCTTTCAGGCATTTTGTCCTTCTAATAGTAAGAGGGATGGAATGTGGAACTTGCCCTCTTCTCTCTCCCTACTCATCTCAAAGCGTCCCCGGCTATGGTCTCAGCTCTACAAGAACTGCCTTTGGCTGAGCCTCATTCATTATTATGGTTGTTTTTGGAGTGTGGTAATAACCCATGGTTTTCTAATACTTAATTCGTTCTTATGTGCAAGGAGACTAATTAGTCTTAAAATTGAGATCAGAACTCTAGCATATATCATTTTAAACTATCCAGATGTTTCATAGCTGCAACATGTTTTAAAAATACACCCATCCCCACCATAAATGTTTTCTCTGACGTCCATATCTCATTTCTACATCTATGGAAAAGGTGACGACATTGCCCAGTTATAGTGTCCTCGACTCTGCAGCATGCAAATAGTTAAGCTCCATGCAAGACTCCAGCAGAGAGAAAAAGAAAGGAATTAAGTATTTGTCCTGCTTCAAACTATATAGTTGTTTTTTTCTTGGATGAGTCTGCTTATCCAGCTTATCTAGAATATTCAACATCATAAAGCCCAAGTCTGGGGCTCCTTCTACCTGGGCTGGAGCTCATCCAATGTTGGAGGGAAGGCCTTCACATGGCCAAGACTTCCTGGTGGGGAGGTTGTAGTATTCCTCATTGATATATAAGTGCATTTTCTTTATATTTTCTAAAAATAAAGCTTTCAATGGTTATATTTATAAAAAATGATGAAAATACAATTTTACTTTTGTAGCTATAGGCAAGCAAATAGAGAGTAGAATCTGACATATAATTTGAAATGAGATTATATTAAATGGATTTACTTACTTATGATTATGATGTAATTAGATGGAGTCAATTGTGTTCAGGGGGGTATGGCCTAAGACAATTATGATGATGACATAATGGAAAGTGATTTAGCCAAAGCCTGGTTTTACAGCAAACAATTTAGTCCCAAACTTGAGTTATCATCTGATTTTTGCCATATTGACACAAGCAAGTAAATTATTGCCCAATGTAGGACACCAGAAGATACATACAAATTTAAAAGAAGCAGGGGGGTTCAAGACTTTGGATTGATATAATCTGGTTGCTAGGCCAGAATTACTCTCATTTTACTCTAAATGAATCTGGCATGAACGTAAAGCCTGGGAAACAGCAGAAGCCGGCACAATGACTTGACAGCGAAGAGATTAAAGGCGAGCCGTACCCTTTCAACATGACTGTGGTATGTGGCCAGTATGTAAAACACTTTGATTGGTAGTTCAGCTTGCTTTACGGAAAGGATGATGTGAAACACTACACTCGGCATGTTTCCAGATGCCTCCCCAGGGTCCATGAGTCTAGATGTGAATATTTTCACGGTGCAGCTCCCCACTTGTCAGCTGCACGACCATGAAGGGACACCCGGCGAATTCCACAAACCTGTCTGGAATGGCTCAGATCAGCCCTGAAAAGGACCTGTGTATTCAACTCAAAAGTTAACAGGATGCTCATTTTCATTCATGAGCAAAATAAATTTGCTTATTTTAAACAAGTAAAACATAAGGCCTTTCATAATTATTTGCTAGAATTTTAGAATAATAACAATATTATTTATTATTGGACTAATATCTTACATCTATCATATGTTAAAAATAAAGTTGTCTTGAGGTTAGAAGAACCCCATTTTTTTCAGAAAGCATAATTAAAAGTAGATTCTGCATGCAATATATGTTAGTAAATCAATTGCTGAACGCGAATACGAGTGTCAGGTTTAAACAATTAATACAATGAACCCAAATGCCCTCACTGTCAATTGTTTCGTTTTGAAAACTTTAGAAGGCAGAGAGAACCTATTTTAAATTTTTTGATGTAACACGAAGTAAAAGAAATCAAGATATACCAACAAAAAAAACCCACAGGGTTGTATGAAAATTATCTACAAAGCAGCGGAACCCGTAAGCATCATGCTCACTGATAGCGCAAGGGGCCGGGAGACTGCACATCAGCTGTCAGCCTGCCTCATTCCTCTTGCAGCAGCTGCCCATCTGAAAATAGCTCCCCATGAGAAAGGAGGGCTCCAAAGGGATCCATGACCATAGGTTTCTCTACAGCACCCCGAGAGCCTCATGTTTGTTATGCTGGGTGGGAAATGAACTACAGAATAGTCACCCCAGAAGGGACCTCTACTTATGCCACGCCGCATTAAGACCATGACGAGGTTTTAGTGGGTACCGTTTCCGTGGATCTCCTTTGTGATGGCTGATGCCTGCTGCTTCCTTTGCTTCACCATGGCGCTGTGTGATAGCATGGTCTTTTGATTCCCTGTTGAAAATAAAGGGACACTGTTGAGACAGTGCAAAGAACTCGTTATGACCATCCTTTCTGCAAGAGAAGAACATCTTTCTTCTTTATTAAGACTTTATCATTGCTTTTGACTGAGTGACCACCACATACAGCTTATCTGTCTGCAGCGCATGGTTTTCATCAGCAGCCCATGTCCCAGGGGACAGAGGACGACACGGCCTTAGACCCCATCTTTCAGTGTGTTGACCACTTTGCACTGAGAAGCAATGAAAGTGCCAGCTTTCTTGGGCTCCCCTCTCTCTCCTACACTTTAGTTTTTTTGTTTTCATCTGCTCGTACTTTTCTCCTGGCTGCCATCCCACCAGCATCAGAGGACATCCCTTCCAGCACCCTCTGAGACCAAGGAAGGGGCCAGCCTCAGCCAGAACTCTTCAGTGCTAACATTTCAGGTCGGCATCAAGAGCCTCCCTTTAGAGCAAAGAATGGCAAATTTATGAGTCACAACTCTGGACCTCTGGGGACAACTGACTAATACGACATTTTAGGAAACAATATACTCACCTTACTGTCAGACTGCACTTTTCAGCAGGGGTGGGTCCCAATTGTAGAGGAAAACGCTGAAGGTGGAATATGATGGCACTTGGGCCTGATGGGTTTTATCCTTGAACCTGGAACGGCATGGTCCCTAGCTCTGACTCAAACTGGGGACTGAGCCTCTCTGAAGAGACTGGCATCCAGCTGACATCAACTGACTATATATAGCACCAAATACTTTAGCTACTCATATCTTCCTGGCAAAAGGGAGGGAGAGGGAGAGATTAAGTTCTCTCTATTGTGTTTCTGGCCTGTGAGATAGTTGAATGGAATACTCATTCAAGAAGAACGTTTTTTAGTGAACTCCTTCTGTTGGAAGAGACCACAGCCCAAATGGATTTTAAAACATTTTGAAGATGTAGTTCTTATTCTATACTGTAGTTGAGGTGACAAGAGACAGATATTAATTAGAGCAAAATGATCGCTTATTCAAAATCAAAATGAATTCTAGGGGCCCTGGAGAAATGACTCAGTGGTTAAGAATACTTGCTGTTCTTGTGGAAGACCTGGGTTCAGATCCCAGTCACTCGTATGGTGGCTCACAGCTGCCTGGACTTCAGCTTCAGAGGATCTGACACATTTTTTTAGCACTACAGGTGGGCATTGAGAGAGAGAGAGAGAGAGAGAGAGAGAGAGAGAGAGAGAGAACAGAGAAGAAGAGGAGGAGTGAGGAGGGGGAAGAAGAGGAGAGAGAAGAATAAAATAAACCTTTTAAAAATTAACATTATGGACAATATTCATGGGGCCTCGTTAAGACCAAAAGCTGTGATGAGCTGGTCAACAGAGCAAGGATGTAACCAAAGGGGAGAATGATTGCAGCTCTTAACAACAGGCAATATCTGAATGGTGACATAAGGAGAGTTTCAAATTGGCTTCTAACTGGGTCACATTTTGGAAGGCATCCATAGAGGTTATCCCTGCGAAGTTGCCCGGCCTCTTCCAGGCCTGAAGGGAAGGATTTCTGTCTCCAGGAATAATAACAGGGAACATCCTCAGCGTCAACCGTCTTGGCTTCCTGGATGGACTTTGATCACAAAGTCACATTCCCTTCTCCCGCGCCATGTTTTTCTTTCACTCTTTCCCATTTCCAGGAACACCCTTCCCTGCTCACCTGGCTCACTTCTTCACACATTCAGGGCTCAGGTTGAATACTAAGTCCTCACGAGACCTTGTCCCAACCATCCTGCCTACATCACACTGTTCCACTCTCAAGTCCCTCACTCAGTGCTCTTAGTGCCTTGAAATTAGTCAAGAGTAATAGCATATGGGAGTGAGTGACAGAATCACTCCTCATTGAAACAAACAACCAACAAGGAGGTGGACTTTTGTTTGTCCCCCACCCTGGGAAATTTAATCCAGAGTGAAGAACCTAGGGTATGTCTAACTGACCTAACTGAACTTGACTCCCTTCTTTTTACACCATTATCCCTAAAATCCAGACCTCCGAGGGCTAGGTGATTGTTCCAGTCAGCAGGCTTCTACCTTAGCCAGCAGAAAAGAAAGACAAGAACATTCCCTCTTTAGAAGATGTCTGATTATTGTTCACATATCTCCTGTTTATATCCGTGGAGCCAAGGTTAGTCATACAGCCTCAAACAAAATAAAAGAGTAGTTTACTTAAAAAAAAAAAGGAGGTAATGGTTTCAGAGTAACAGTTCTTGGGATCTGCCCCCAAAACAGGACACGATCTTATCTAATCACTGATTTATCTACTGCAACTTCTTATTACTAAACTATGCACTCCGGAAGAATTTGGCCTTGCTGTATCTTTAGCACGTAGAACTGAGAACTGGACATGTAACTCAATTGGTAGAGGGCCATCCTAGCATGCATGAAGTCCCAGTTTTCGTATTTACTCATCTTATTTCTAGTTTTACATTGGATACAGTTATAAGGTTGAAATCAATATTTTTGAAAATTTAAAAAGTATTTTAGGATATTAATAGCTAAAATGTTTCCATTTAGTTTTCAGACATACTTCAGTCTATTTTGTTTAATTAGTGATTGTTTAACTGGTGTTTTGGTTTCTGAGTTACTTTTGTTTGCAAGGAAAAAAGTAAATCCCCTGGAGAACACAAAGCAAATCCCCGGTGTTATAGATTTTAAGGCAGTATGTGCTGGGTACCCATCTCACGACACAGTGGAGAGCATCACAGCACTCGGGTGCTAAGGTGAAGGAAGCCTTGCCAGGTGTTCCGTTCTTAAAGGCTCTTGATTCCCAACAAAGTCACACTCAGTGTTTTTCTATTGTATCTGTAGAAAGATCTGGCACTTGACCAAATCATGCCCTGCCCCAGGTCACATTGTGATTACCCTTTGGTCCGTAGCACCACCATCCCATTCCTGTGGCCCAGGCTCAGCCCTGCCCCTGCTCCACCTCCAACACAATGAAAACTAGAAAAAGATATCCCCGTACTCAAGACACCTGTCTTCCTAGGAAAATCTTCCAAGGTCTGTTCAAACAAGGCAGTGCTTTCTTTTCCCTTCGAGTTCTGAGTTCTTAAGTAGTTCCCAATTGATGCTAAAGACCAAAAAAAAAAGTGGGGGGGGATTTATTTTCCTTAATGATCAGAAGGATGGCATTCTAGTGTCTAAACTCTGTCTTGGGAAGATAGAGACTGGAGTTCCTTTGCTGTGGATGTGATAGAGCTACATAATATCTGTGTGGTACAACTGTTCCCATTGTTGGGCCGGCCCCAGCTGAATTTCTAATCTTACCATTTGCTGAAAGATCAGAAAAGATCAAGCAAGGTGATTCTTTTCACTGCATTACTGCCCAACAAAAATCCACATCTCGAGACCCATGAAAGCCAAAATTATTCAACCGCAGGTAAACACGGGCACCTCAGCCAACTGGTAAACAAGGTTTGCCATGACTGTCCTTAACTGAGAGCTTGTTTTGAAACTCTGTGTTTCTCCTTGTCCTCTTAGCAGTCTATCTTAGGTGGCTACAGGAAATTCCAGATTCAGGCAGGATTTGAAGGGTGCAGGATGTGGGAGCTGACTGGGAGCTGAGCAAATATCACATTACTGTTCCTGAGGCTTGGGTTCAGGTTGACACACACAAAACCCAAAAAGGGCGGGAGCTGCAGTGGCACTGAGGGATGGCTCCAACAGCAAGTTGTCACGCCACCTGTAAGGGATAAATAACAAATCAAACCTTAAAATAAGCCAGGGAAATAGTGGGGAGGAAGCAGAATACAAAGACCAGTCTGTCAAGGCAACGTTAAAGGAGTAAGTCTAGGAACTTGGAAATATACTTCACAGATGTGCGAACAAGTAAGAAGGGCTTTTAAATAACTTAGGGTTCTGTTTGACACGAGACATTATTGCTCCTGACAGCACCAATATATTCCTAAGACAATGTTGAGCACCGAAGACACTCCACTTGGAGCTTGTTTTCTTCTTGACAAAACTGGTCTTTGGGCAAGGAACTGCCCATGCATCAACCACTGACAAAATGCATGGTGTCTGGACAGGACAAACAGGATACAAGAAACAAGACTGTTAAATCCTGCCAAGACAGGATAAGATGGTTTTGAAAAGTTTCCTGCCTCTGAAAATGGTCTGTCAATTACTCTAGGCCTTAGCCAAAGTTGGTTGTTCCAACGTCGCAAGTGAAACTTCTGGTGATTGCCCAGGTAGCCAGTTGTCTCTGTCATTTGTTGCACATTTTAGAAGTTGCTTGATTGCACTTCCTGCTTACTCAAGTAATATTATTTCTCTTCTCGGGTCTTCGATGGGGATGAAGACTAGATAGTTGCAGTTACTTTCCTTTCATGACTTGGCCAAGTTATTTATTACACAAGACTTAAACTCATTAGAATAGGATAATCATTGAAACATTTATCACATGTTTCTTGCTTGATATTGTTTGTGCTGGTTGTAATTCTAATTTTATACCTGATATTTGTTCTTATTATATATAATTTTGTATTAGGCTTAGAACTTTCTTATTTAAACAAAAGGGTGAGGAGCTGTAGGAATTCCTACAGCCAGTAGCCTTTAAGTTACCTGCCCACTTAGGCATGACCTCTTATACTATATATGCTGAAGTAAAGCACACGTCCAGCCTCTCTTCTGGTGGCGTGATTTGGTTCCTATTCCCCATGCGTGCAGAGGATTGTGATCTGTCTACCCCCTAAAAAAAAATAACCCTTTATGATACTTAATTCTGAGCTAGTGTGGGATTTCTTTTTAGCATCCTTCTTCACTAGTGTGTTTTGAACATGTCTATAATAAAGAGAACAGCGAATGCACCAAATAATGTGTTCCTTATAGGTTACCTTTGGAGTCCCGAAACCCCAGGACTTGGCAGAGGTGAGTTTTATTTATAACCTATGCAACTGTTCCCCTGTTCATGCTTTTCTGGTTTGCCGACTCCTGGAGATCTTCGTGATATCTCTTCTCAGAGTGTTTCCCTTTCCGTCAGCTGTGCAAATATTGAAGTTATTAAAATGGGAAGTGTAAACAAATAAAAGCAAGAGCACTGTTTTTCAGTCCCTTCCTTCTTCTCCTGGCCTGGGTACCACAGTCCCGCAAACACACCACCTCATGCTGAGGGCGAGCATCAAGTCTCACTCCACTGAAACGACTCATGAAGGGAACACACAGGCTTCATCTGTCTTCTTCTGCAAGTTACTTTTGTTTTGTTGTTTCTTATGCATTTCTTTAAAGGCTCAAATGAAGCCTCAAAATAAGTTGAGGAGAGAAAAAGGAGTGGTAAGCAGAGTCCACTGGCTGGCTTTTCGAGGACAAACACTAAAGTAATGGGCTAAGAACTTGGAAATTAAGTTTTGTACACAGGAATATCAGGAAACAAGTTGCCAAAACAAACCTGCAAGTCATTTTTCCTTTCTTGCTCAAGCTGAACCTTGCAAAGCCCTGTCACACTCTCTTGCACAGTTCCAGCTAGGCCACATTCTATACAGATTCAAAACACTGAAGCTCAACTATACAAGGAAAAATAATCCATCTCTTACATATAGACCTCAACTGACATAATTAAATAAATTCATTCAAGGAGTCAGACATTGTGATATGTATCTAGAATCTCAGCACCCAGGAGGCTTGGGCTGTAGGCTCATGATTTCAAGGCCAGTCTGGGCTATATAAGTAAGGCTGTCTTAAAACAAACAAACAAAAACAAAAACACTAAAGTATGAAACTTCGGAGACAGGTCAGAGGGTCCAATTCTTGCTGTGAAAACATGAGGCCATAAGTTTGAATCTCCAGAACCACATACAGGTGGCCAAGGTTGCAAGTGTCTAATCCCAGCTCTCCTACACTATGATGGGAAGCAGAAACAGAAGAACCCCCAGAAGATTGCAGGCCCACCAACCTGGCATACACAGCAGAGAAACAGCCACCAGATCCTTCCTTGAGATGGAAGGCAATGATGTCTGATCTCTACACACATGCCCCACCCCCTACAAACTGTTCTTTTTGTAACCTCACAGTCAGGTGGCACGTGTCAGAGTGTCAGTAACATGGCTGTCAAATGGGTATGTAAGAATCTTGGCCATTTTACTAGCAGGGGGAGAGGGGAGGTGGGGGTGTTGGGAAGAGGGGAGGGAGGAAAAGTTTGGTCAGGATGTAATATATGAGAGAAGAATATTTTTAAAAAGTTAGCTTCAACATATGAAAAGATATGTCAATAAGAAGTTAAAGCTAATAGGCCAAGCAGTGATTTAATTAATACAGTTTCTGTGTGATTATATTAGTTCTGGACACCTGGGACGAACAAGCGGCCTCCTCCTACTCAAGTTTCATTCCTCAAAAAGAGAGCAAGTGGCATGCGTGGTGTGATTACTTGGGCGTGTTTTGGATGTAGAAATGTGGATGCATTTGGAGCTAAAAACAGGAAGAACTGATATGAAAGACAAAATGTCTGGTAGTCTGAGATTTCAGATGGTTTGTGTCTGAGGCTTGAACCATGGAGAGAAGAGACGCTGTAATGTCTCATTCCCAAGTACATTATTATACTTACATAAAAGTTGTCAGAACTGTAGCTTCAGCTTGGGAAACAAGAGTGGGAGGTTTGAAGAGGATTTGATGTAAGGGGGTTTTATATATTTTCCTTTTATTGAAAATAGATTTTTTTTTCTCCCATAATCTATCCGGATCAATCTTCCCCTCCCTCTACTCCTTCTAGTTTCTTTTAAGCTCCCTGTCCCATCCCCAGAAGAGGTATTGTTTTGTGTTAAATCGTTTAAAAAACATAACTCTTGAAGGATAATTCAAGCATTCATGTAAGGAGAAAGACTGGGCCAGGATAGGAGTAATCTCGGAACCATGTTTCCAGGGACTAAGATGAACTAGTTTGACTAGATTGGTGCCTACTACCTGAGGGAGGTAGTATGGAAGATGGCCCTGAAAGGTCAGTCAGGACTAAGCTGTGAGTATTCTTGAGTGATAAGGAACTGTCTTTTACTCCATGGGTAATAAAAGCCATTGGAGACTATATGACAGGGAAGTTTATCTTGTAACCATGGCAGCCATGTGGAGGCTAAATCCAGAAGAGGCTGTGAGGCCAACCAGAGTTTGTTGCAGCAGCTCAGAAGCATACTTTCATGGAATAGCTGAGGAAATGGAAAAAAAAAGATAATGAGGAGGCTTTAGGGACAAATCATTTTATTACAAAATATTTGTTACCTTCTTGCAGTGATAGCTTCGAGGGACTCAGTGAGAAGACAGACGTGGGAACAAACAAGTATGTAGCAATAAGGTAATCAGTACAGTGGAGATAAATAGAAAACAACTGAAAACCAGTGAGGAGGGACAACCACGCGTGCGTTTCAGAAGCAGGCACATCTCTGTGACGGAGGCAACGTGTCGTGTGGGAGTTCCAGAGCAGAGATTCTCCAGGCCAATGATGCTCAACCTTCCTAATGCCATGACCCTTTAATACAGCTTCCTGTTTCCTTAAGATCAAGATCCAAAGTCGATCGCCAAAAGGAAGTGGAATCCTGGCCTATGGCATCTTTGGCTGCTTTCTTACTGCTGCTGAGTCATACCATTAGTCCTTCTGTCTTAAGGATTCCACCCACAGAAGGGCTTTCAAAGACCTCTGTAGACACAGCGTCATGGGGGTGAGTGGACTTAAGGACACCGTTGGGTCAGTTTCTCATCCCCCCATCCTGGCTTATCTGGAGCGTGTCCACCGTTTCTTGTAGTGAAGGTGCGACCTAACTCAGCAGCCCCTCAGATTCTTATCTTCTTAGGACTTACATTTTGTCTGTTTTGTAGCACTTTCTCTTCTGGATATTTTGAGTATTTTTATGTTTGTGTTTTGACTATATAAGACACTCCTATGAGGTCGGTCCTTTTAGTGTATTCCACTTTGTGGATTAAGAAACTGAGAAATAGATGAAGTGATTTTCCCTTTAAAAAAAAAAAAAACACAGCAGTGTGACTAAAAAAGTCCATGAGTTCTGGAGTCTGTTGGTTACTTTGAAAGAACGTGTAGCCTGGCCCGGTGGTGCTCGCCTGTGATTCCCAGCAATGTGGGAGGCTGAGGCCAAAGGACTACTGCAAATTCAAGGCTAATCTGAACTACAAATGAGGCATGGGCCACAGAATAAGACGTTGTTTCCAAAAAAACAACATCCCCAAGGGGCTTCAGCACTGGCTCAGTGAGTAAGAGTGCTTGCTGAGTGTTGGAGACCTCACTTTAAAACCCTAGCAATGGTCAGCCCTGAAAACATACAGACAAGTAATATTATAGAGACTCAGCAAGCTGCCATTGTGGGTTTAGCAATGTATGTATGTATGTATTATGCATGCATGCTTGTATGTATGTATGTATGTATGTATGTATGTATATATATGTATGTATGGAAGACTAATGAAAAAAGAGGCCATGGATTTGAAAGAGATCAAGGGGGGTCTATCAGAGGGTTTAGAGAAAGGGGAGGCAGAGATGTGGTACTGTGGTAGTTTAAATGTAATTGGTCCCTACAATCTCATAGGGAGTAGCATGATTTGGAGGTGCAGCTTTGTTGGAGACGCATGGCCTCTTTGGAGGAAGTGCATCACTGTGGGAGTGGGCTTTGAGGTTTCCTATGCTCTGGATACAGCTCAGTATCAGTACACTTCCTGTTGCCTACAAGATGTAGGATTCTCAGCTGCCAGCATCCCAGCTGCCTATGGGCCACCATGCTTCCCATTCTGATGATAATGGGCTGGACCTCTGAAACTGTAAGCAAGCCACCCTAATTAAATGTTTTCTTTATAAGAGTTGCCATGGTCATGGTGTCTCTTTACAGCAATAAAACCCTAACTAAGACATGTACTTATATTATAATCTCAAAAAAAAGAAATGATTAAAAAAAAATCTAAAATCCATGTGAAAAAGGTAGGCCTGTATACAACCCTAGAATAGGGAGGAAGTGGTGGGTAGAGAGACAGGTAGATCCTAGGAGCTCGCTAGCCAGTCACCCAGCTCCACGTTCAGGGAGAGACCTTGTCTCAGGAGAATAAGGTATTCTATCATTGAGAATAAGTCTCAATGATAGTGCAGGACATTTTATATCCTTCTCTGGGCTCCTCAGGCACAAATGCACATACACATACATGCACACACACCCAAACTTAATAAAATATACTACATAATTAGACCTATGGGTATATTTAAAATAGTTTTTAAAATACTAAAAATAAATAATAATAAATGTTTAATTCCATATCTTTAGTAAAGCATGCACAATTGCAGTCTGGAGAGGGGAGTGAAACCCAGTGTAGTAGAACCTTAAGCTGGCCTCGAGCTCCATACGGTGGTTGAGGCTGGCTTTGATTCCTAAGCCTTCTGCCTTCATCTCCATGATGCTGGGCATCTTGGTACTAACCGTCATGTTTGGTTCAACGGTTACAGTTTAAAAGCTCATTTGATACCTTCCATTTGATATTGGTGACAACCTATGAATAAAACAAGGGGAAAGTCACTTTTCCTCATTTTCTTACCCCCTCCCTTTTTCTCTTCTCCCATCTCCCTCCCTCTCTCTTTCCTCCTTCACTCCATCCTGGCCTTCCTTTCTTCTGTTCTGTTTTTCTGCAAGACCATCCCACTGGCTGGCCTGAAGACCACCGTGTAGCACAGGCTGGCCTCAACCTTACATAAATCATTTTGCCTCCGCCTCCCAAATACTAGGATGACAGGCATGAGCCATCACTCTTGCTGTGCCCCATTTCAACCAAGGAAAAGAGCATTGACAGAATAAGCTCACTTACTCAAGGTTGTATGGCAAAGCTGGGGCAGAAATCTCTGTCTGGCTCCCTGAGCATCTTCCTGCTTTCCGGGGTATCAATACCCCTGTGGGTTTGCAGATCAGAGGCAAGGATAATCTGAGACATTCTCATACTGACTCACAGAGAAGGGTCTTTTATGGTGAACACCTTTTGTTACGATAGTCAATACCATGCCTGAGTCCCTAGTGAAGACTTCTTATATCATTTTGTCTTATTTTTCATGGGTACGAAAAGATCCGGTGTTGGCATCTCAGTTTTAGAAACTGTAGTCTTTCAAAAGGAAAGTGGCAATTACAGCGTGCTCCCCTTTCCATGGCCCACTCCTCGCTGGACACAGGGTCTCATTATGTGGCCCAGGCTGGCTTCACACCTGCACTGTTCCAACCCCAGTCTCCTGAGTGCTGGTATTTTGGGTGTGAGCAGCCATATTCAGCCCTTCTTGCTGGTTAAAAAGAGAAAAATGTCCCAAATCTTTAAATGTTCTTCTAAGAATATAAAATTGTGTTTGGTTTCATTTGAATGAGTTTCCTACCATAAAAATAGAACTACATATTAAAGTGGGAAAACATGCCTTCTAGTATATACTATATGTATAATTAATATAGTCTTTATTCTCAATAAATTGCTAAGATTTTGCCTAGAAATAAGACTATTTAATTGTTATTTTAGGCCCCATAGTTTTGATTATATTCTTCATGAAAATTTTATGATTGATATTCATATTCAACTTAGATATGAAGAAATGTACTAAGAAGTTGAAACATAACGCACTCCACAGACAGAAAGTAACATAGTTACTGGATATTTAATTTGTAATAAGAAAGTCTACTTGAACAAAACATCAAGAGTAATAACTACCACAAAAAACATTTGATAGAAGTATTCAAGGAAGAATAGCGAGGATTAAATCAACCTGTGTCCATAGATGTGGTTTAAGGGGCAATCGGGATTATGATGAGGATGTCAGCGTGGTCAAATCAGATAGCTTTCCTGGCCAAGGCACCCCTTTTCTCAAGCCAGGATTTAGGAAAAGTGGGCACAGAGGGGCAAGCCAGTACCTGACGGACAATGGCCTTTATTACCAATGGCCGTGGATCTGTTTCTGTTCGGTGGCCCAGAGAGAGGCACACGCTCATAATACACCACTGTTTATACTCAGCCAGAGGGGTGTTCCAGGCTTTCTCTTTGGGGCCACCAACCAGCTCCCAAATCATGACCTGGAGACTTATTATTAGTTATGAATGCTCATCCTCAGCTTAGGCTAGCTCTTTTAACTCAACCTGTCTCTTTCCATCTACATTTTGCCTCGGGGCTTTTAACCTTTCATTCTGGATACCCTGCTTTTGCTGCTTCTTGTGTCTGGCTGGTGTGGCTGCCTGCCTTCTGGCACCAGGCATGTTTCTTTCTTTCTCCTCCTTCTCTTCTCCCTTTTCTCATTCCTCATCCTATTTATTCTCTCTTCCTGCCAGTCCCGCCTCTCCTCTCCTGTCTAGATATTAGCTGTTCAGCTCTTTATTAGACCAATCAGGTGCCGTAGGCAGGCAAGGTGAAACAAATGCAGCAGGTCTTTACATCATCAAACAAATTTGTTATAAACAAATGTAACACACCTTTACACAGTTAAAGTAATAGACCTCAGCATAAACAAATGTAACACATCTTTGCCTAGTTAAAGTAATATCAAACAACAAAGATGGCTGGGCCTTCTAGTTTTCCTCAATTCCTATTATCTCCATAACATTTCTGCCTTGCTAAGTATTTATATTTCAAGCTATGATTTGCCACAAGGACCTGCATTTTGATGTCTGCTTTACTATCTTTCTGTTTGTTTTATTTACCCAATTCCAAGTAGTCAGTCTTAAAATCATATACTTATAAATAACATTATATAGACTGAGTAAATTATATTTCTATGTTGAGAATTATATATGTACACATAAAAACAATTAAAAAATCGAGAGCAATTTTTAAAAAATAGGGACCATAAATTTGAAAGAGAGAAATGGGGGGGGGGTTCATGAGAAAAGTTAGAGGGAAGAAAGGAAGGGAGAAAACAATGCAATTGTGTTATGATTTTTTTAAATTAAAATAAAAATGATATATAAAAGTGTGGCTGTTACTTTCACACACACGGACATATGGTTTTAGGCCTTTGGAAGTGGTTTATAGAAGAAATATGAAAGACTTTGGACATGGAATCTGCAGAAGCTCAGAATACTATAAGCAGGGCTTCATAAACCATTCGGGTGTGAATATGGGAAAGCAGAATTCTTATAGAAACCAGGTAGTAAAAATCATGCCCATGGGTGTTTAGGGGCAACAAGGAAGGGTTCTATTGCTCTCAAGGCCCTGTATGCTATACTTTGGGGGAAAAATGGGTAAATTAAAAGACAGTGGTTTGGGGTTGATTTGGTGGTGGCCTAGTAAAGGCACCTGCACTTGGGAGGCAAATGAAGGTGAATCTCTGAGTTTAGAGGCTAGGTTGAGAGCCCCAGGCCAGTTGTGGCTGCATAGTGAGGCTCCATCTGAATGAATAAAAATCAAATGGGTTTGCCACACCTTCTCAGCAAGATCTAGGACCATTGTTTTAAAGCCAGTTTATATGAAAAAGTCTTAATTATTTAATCTCCTCCTCCAGTGTCCATGTGGAAACAGCTCAAAATCTGGGTTTCCAAAGGAAATAGTAATTTATCAGAAAATTGCTATGATAAGGAATTTTTTTTTTGCTTTATGAATCTTTCCCCTTTCTCTTTTTTTTTTTCTTTTGTTACTGTTAACGACTGGTCATTGAAGAGGGAAAAAAATGTCCTGTGTTCTCGAGCTTTCTAACTAAGTCATTGTATAGTTTGAAGGAATTTCAATGCCTAGACTTTAAACTGTTATAATAATGTTTATTATAATAGTAAACCAAAAACAATGGCGTAAGGAAGTTGCTGGTTTTAAATGTTATATATATATGTATATTGGGAACTTACTCCACCTTTCTTTATGTCCCCGCCTCAAACCTGTTTTTGTTAAGGAGTATGGTCTTATTTGTAAACGTGACCACCATTGTGCTTTGGTAGTTTATTTCTGTGGTTGGTATAAAAATCACAGTTTTATTTTGAGATGGTAAGTATAAAAGTGACTAAATGCCAGTTTCCAATTTCCCCGGACAAACTTCACCCTTGGAGTTAATGGCTCTGGAGAACAAAGGCTTTGACCTTCAGACAGGCTTGAGTCAGCCAACAGGAATGAAGAACACAGACGTGTGACCCACTGCCCTCTTGTTTGGAAGGAGTCTACACCCACCAGGTATCGACCTAGCATGATGTAATATTTCAGGGAAGGCACAGTTAATGTTGTCCCTACAATGTGTCACTGTTGTCTGCATATGAGTATGTCTAGAATTCATATCCCATGAGCTGAATGTTTGCTTTGCACTGTTTTATAGTTTTGAAATTCATTGTACACATGTGTTGATCATCCTTAGTTATCAGGTCTATTTTTCTATTCCCCATTTCTCTCTAAATATTATTTCTGGGTAGCAGTTTTCTTTGACACATTTTTCCCGTGAGTTGAATGTATACAATCAGCCTTGTTGGCTTATGAGACATACCACAGATTATCCCAGGGAGAAAGGAACAAGAGACCTCTTTGTTGGTGTTTCTTAGTATGACAGGCATTATATAGACTGAGTCATCTTTTTCTGTCCCTCCGCAGACCCTTCCATAGCTCCCATGGATTGGCAGTATCGCTGATGAAATAACATGTACATCTTAATACCCTTTTGGTTCCTCTGGTGACATCCCGCCTTCCATTTACAGTCACAGTACAGCTCATTCCAGTATTTGTGAGCCCGAGTCACACGATAACCCTGAAAGCTGTTACACCATCTAGTTGCTATTCTTGGAATGCACTTCCCCTTCTCCTAAACTATAGGTCTTACCTCCTTTAAAACTGCTAAGTGAATTGACTTCTGCTGTGTTCTTATCTACCTATACTATTTACGGAGTTTATTGCCTTCAGATAGTAAAGAATAGAAAGTAGAGGGCAAGCAAGGCCAGAGTTCTAATCATCACTTCCTCTGGTGGCCAGATAGAAAGACTAGCCACAGCCGGGCAGTGGTGGCGCAGGCCTTTAATCCCAGCACTCAGGAGGCAGAGGCAGGTGGATCTCTGTGAGTTCGAGGCCAGCCTGGTCTACAAGAGCTAGTTCCGGGACAGGCTCCAAAGCTACAGAGAAACCCTGTCTGGAAACATTTTTTAAAAAAAGTCTCATAGGCCTGATGAGATGGTGTATGACTCTAATCCCAAGCCTCAGGAGGCAGGAGAATTATTGAAAGTTCCAGCCAGCCTGGTATATATGACAGGTATGAGATCAGAAAAGATTGCATAGCAGGATTCTGTCTTGAGGAGATTAGGGCATGGGCTAGGGGACGTGTTCTAAGTTCACTCATACACTTTCTTAAACATGGCCTTATGTGAGCCATTGCAATATATTAAGATAAATGACTGGATAAACAAATGAATACTTAAAAAATAAACAATTTAAAAGAAAGATCCTTTCCCAAAACAAAACAAAATAAAATAGAAATGACATAAAATCAAAACATAAACACACACAGAAGCTCACATTATAAGCCCTTCCTTTGGTCTACTCTGCCCCTAGAGTCCTTGCTCAGCCCTGCCCTCCAGATGTAGCTACGTTTCTGCTTCAGTCTTAATCTGCTGCACCAATACAAACTGGTTCCTGTAATGTCCCTCTGGTGCTTAACTCAAAACCTTGGCCATTCCCCATGACTCCGTTCCGTTTTTCACATTCCATAATGAAATACCCAGAGGAAAGCCTGTCTTCAAAATGAAACTGAGTCTTTGATTCTCTCTTTTTTAAATTTTATTTGTTTGTTTGCTTTCTATTTATTTTGGTGGTGGTAGTGAGGGTTAAGACAGGGTCTTGTGTAGCCCAGAACTTATTAAACAGCCGAAGCTGACCTTGAACTCTTGACTCCCCACCTCCAGAGTTTGGAGATTACAAGCAGGCTTGTCCACCACTCCCTCACACCTTCTGCCATCTGTTTTAATGAAGTTTACTTAGAATGAAGTCATGGCCATTTGCTGGCCTTTCTATAAAAACCTCTGCTTTATAATAGCAAGACCGGGCATCATAACATGCATGACCCACAAAGCATAAGCTATTTACTGTCTGGCCCTTTAGACCAGAAGTTGACCTGTCCCTGCACTAGAACATAGACACAGAGAGGAAAGTGCTTAGTTTTGTTTCCTTGTATAAAATCAGTATTTACAAGAATATCTAATGTCTAGCAGAGGCTTCCTCACCACTTTCTGAAGGAAACACAAAAAAGAATGCATGGTTATTCCAAGGCCTTAATGTTTTTTCTCCCTCTCTGACTTCACAAACCACCCACTGTGGGTGCTGAAAACCAAACACTGGTCCTCTGCAAGAGCAAGAGCACTCTACTGAGCCACCTCTCCTGCTGACTAACTTTCTTAGTCAGCTGAAGATCCTGCCTATTGGTGGTGCCTCCCGCAGTGGGCTGGGCTTTCCCGCATCAATTACCAATCCAGACAACCCAGCTACAGTCATGCCCATAAGCGATTCTGATCTAGGCAATTCCTCAGTTGAATCTTTCCTTGCAAATGAATCTAGGCTGTGCCAGGTTGACAACTAAGGATGACTAGGAAAACTCTTATGAAATATTTCAACTTTCTATTTTCTATTTCTATTCATAATAAGACTCCTTATTATTAATAGGGATCATGTTTATTCCATCTACAGCTTTTGTTCATGAGACGTCACCCAAACACTGGATTCCACTGGCCCAGTCCACTCCCCTGATTGTACAACACGTGCATCAGAAGGAGATACTTACTCCCCATATGAACTCTGATCTCTGCAGACGTGACACAAAGCCTGTAATGAATAAGTGGATGTTCTATGCTCATGGTTAAAACAAAAGCAAACAAGCAAGAAGTCTCGGCTGGATCTAATTAGTTCTAGGTGACTACAATTTCTGTGAGCCTGTGAAGTCTGGAATGTGCTGGCAACACAGAGTTATCTTTTGGAATCTTGGAAATTGTTTTGTTGTTTTTCAAATAGGAGATTAATGCTTTAAAGTATCCTAGAATAAGTTTGTGTGGAATATTATTGTTCTTATAAAGGAAAAGTAGTAACTGTAAAATATCTGATAAAAATGTGCATTGCGGAATATACAGTTATTTATTTGTTGGGAGTAGGTGCACTCCCAACAATTCGATCCATGAGCAATGACCCGAGACAGTCCCTGCTGTGGTTTGACTGTAAGAGCACAGAGACCCCGGCGGCTCCTTAAGCAATGTGATTAGCTTCAGCTTTGTCCTGGGTAACACGGAGGACACGGGGCTGTTTCTTCTGCTGTTAGTTCTCACCTTACGTCATGGAGTCTTGAAGTTTACTCCTACTGCATCTCCAGTTAACAGTCACCCTCCTATATAACATCTCTGTGCGTATCTATGTGCATATCTACACCTATTTTATGCATCTTATGGTGAGCAACAGCAAAGAAGATACCCTGATGAAGATCTACATATGAAAATATTTCCAAATGGAAAATACCTAAATAATAAGATTTTCTTTTTGTAATCATGCAAGGTTTAAAATAACTTTGACATATACTAGCTTTCAGTGTTTTAAAAAGAACAGGATCTTATGTTTCTAAGGATGGCCTAGAACTCAGTATTTAGCCAGCTGACCTCCGAATCACGAACCTCCTCTTATAAGATCAATCTATTATATAATGAAAGTCTTTAACGGCTCTCTATGTACAATAGATTCATGCTGCTTATTTTCACAAATTTGCCATTAGACACCCCACAAAGCTATAGTCATAAAATGCAGCATTTGTTAAACACATTCACCATTTTCTAACGAAATAAAATTGTATGTTACTCAATAACATGACGTAGTTGAAGGAAATTGTGTCCCAAAAATCAGGAGTTCCGTTCCTAGCAACGGTTCTATTGTGCATTGGCAGGTCACATAGCTCCCATGAGACTGGGGTTCCAGGAGCACTTTGGATGAGCTGGTCCTCTAGTATTGCTAATAGCCTTGTATTCCAGGAGCTTCTGGGTCTGCTGTGGAAACAGTACACAAGCGGGTAGATATATCCCTGCTTCCATGTTTTGTTGTTGTTTGGTTTCAACAGTCTCCAGAAGACAGACAAAATTAAACTCATGTGGCTTATTTGCCTCTTGCTATTCCAAAGGCACACCCAGCCTTGGGGTCAGTGAGCAAATATTTAAACACGTGCAAACAATTAGCTTTTCCACTATGAAATCAACTTGGCAGAATCGTAAGCAGGGTAAGGCAAAGAAAATAGGCTAAGCCCTGCTTGGAATTTCTAACAGGCCCCTAATAAGATTCTTCCTTAACTTAACCCTTTTTCTTCTATAGCAATGTGTTATTGCCTAAATAAATGAATTAAAAAAAGGGCAGGAAGAATAATGCAGCTGACTTATTGATATATGAGTCTCAGGATAGTGGATTAAGCACCATGACTTTGCAATAGGCTGATGATCCATCAAGATGAGCTGGTAACTTAACCCACCATCAGACTGAACAAACTGTAAAAGGTGTCTAAAATGCATTCGCCAGCAGGGATGCTGCTGCAATGAGGTAAAAGGGGGGCAGCTTTAGAGATGCGGGCAGAAGACCAGCATGCACTCTCGTACCTGTTTCTGGGACAAAGCCAAGCTCTCAAGTGCAGAGACTACAGGTGCAGTCCCTGCCTGCGTCGCGCCTCCGAACACCACAGTTGACGATATTTCCTGACCTGTATGAACCTGATTACTAATCTGTTTATTTTTTTATGAGGATGGACAGGAAAGTCAGGGGTTAGCCTAGCATGAGACACTTAGTTAAAGACGCACTCTATGAAGGCAGAATATAAAAGGATTGGACTTGGGGCTGGAGAGATGGCTCAGCGGTTAAGAGCATTGCCTGCTCTTCCAAAGGTCCTGAGTTCAATTCCCAGCAACCACATGGTGGCTCACAACCATCTGTAATGAGATCTGGCGCCCTCTTCTGGCGTGCGGGCATATATCGAGGCAGAATGTTGTATACATAATAAATAAATAAATAAATAAATAAATAAATAAATAAATAAATCAATCTTAAAAAAAAAAAAAAAAGGATTGGACTTGTAACACAAGAGTGAACCGGAAATAAACTTGCTTGTACTATGTACATTGCCCCTCCCGAGGGATATTACCTGTATTTAACCTGGGCAATAAAGCCAGGCGTGGTTCACACTTAGAAGCCCAGCTACTCAGGAGGTAATGCGATCAAGCATTCAGGGCTAGCTTGGGATCTGTAACCTTAGAGCCAGACTGCTTAATTTAGTAAGACTCCACAGAAAGCAAAATAAAAAGAGAGATGAGCTTGGTGCTGGCACTCCTGTGCGGTATGCAAAGGCCCTGAATTTGGCAATAAGCAAGGTTTATAAAACATTGCTTTAGAAGTTCTAACTATAAACTAGTTTCCATATGTGTTTGAGGACAGAATTCTCACATTCTCTTGTAGCTTGCAGACTCAATTTTCAACTGATCCAAGACCAACACTGCAAAGGCACTTAAGACACTAATGGAAACTCCATGTATAAAAGCCCAATTTTCCTCAGGTCTTAAACATGAGGGAAGGTACAAGGAAGATGAGTAACTCATGAAAATCATACATGCCCCTTCAAATTCCGGCTTCTCTTTGCAGAGAAGATAGAGACCATTACAGAAAGCCATAGCTGGTGAAAACGCAGAGGATAAACTCACCCCAACAGGTACATCTACAATACAAAATCCCTATACCTGAGTCTCAAGGGGCATCACAGAAGAGGGGTTGGAAAGATTGTAGAAGCCAGGGGATCATGATGCCTGCTGAGAGACCATGTCTTCTGTGTAGGACAGGGAAGCTACAGCCATGAAATAATAACAATATGGTAACCTAAACAGATCCTAAAAAAAAAATGGTGACACAATTGCCATGCCAACACGGGCGAAGGAAATCTTACTAGGCTTCTAGAGGAAGAGCTACAGGCAACCAGTGATGACTGGGGTGGGGGAGAGGGAGGGAGGAAGGGAGGGGGGGGGGGGGGGGGGGGGGGGGGGGGGGGGGGGGGGGGGAGGGAGGGAGGGAGGGAGAGAGAGAGAGAGAGAGAGAGAGAGAGAGAGAGAGAGAGAGAAATGTAGCCAGTGCATGAATACTTCTTAAAATTTTGTAGTGATTTAAAGATCCATTGTTAATAAATCCTCCTGGTGTCTGCCAGGGAGCTTCACAGCCGTGCCTCGCTCTTGGAGATCTAAGAGGCCTCCTTTACCTGCTTTAGTGATTCTGTGACAAGCATGCTTGATACTATTGTTACCACCTATGGAATTGCTAACTCGTCTGTAGGTGTATAAAAACTAAAAGCCTTGTGGGGAAAGATCCTTTTTCTTCCTCGCCCATGCAGAGAAAACTGCTTGGGTCAGTTTGTTCTACCCCTCGGGTCCCTTTCTCAGCCAGTTTCCACTCGCCATGGATGTCCTGATCTGGACCCTGAGGAAGTGCTGAAGCTGGTTCAATAACCCCTGTTTAAGGACGACTGCTTGGTACTGGACGACAGATTAGGGGGCTCGTCCCTGGAGGGTCAGAAGTTCAAGGTTGTCCTTGGCTACAGAGACTAGCAAGTTCAAGGTTATCTCCCTGGGACAAGAAAGGGGGTAGGTCAGAGGCAGAAGAGGGAAAAGGAAAGGCAGAATTCTAAGACAGTCTTATCAACTGTAGGAAGAAAATATCTGAAAATAGGAGAGATGAAGAACAGTGATGAGCGTATCAAACTTGTAGAATATAGTCCAGTCACAGCAGAGGTGAGAGGAGAGAGTGTACTAGGATTCATGTCTACCAAACCCTCGTGTGTGCCGGGAGGACCCATACGAACTGACTAATTCTTGGACAACGCTATTATGGTAGGTGTCTTCATTTTATTATAAGGAAAACAGCCGGGCAGTGGTCGCACACTCCTTTAATCCCAGCACTTGGGAGGCAGAGGCAGGCGGATCTTTGTGAGTTCGAGACCAGCCTGGTCTACAAGAGCTAGTTCCAGGACAGGCTCCAAAACCACAGAGAAACCCTGTCTCGAAAAACCAAAAAGAAAGAAAGAAAGAAAGAAGAAAACAAAGTGGAAGATAATTTATTCTTCTAGCATGTGTATGTGTGTGTGTGTGTGTTTCACTATATACCTCCAAGTTGACTTTGAACTCATGGTCCTCCTGTCTCTTTTTCCCAATTGCTAGTGTTGCAGGCTTGTGCCATCATTGCTAAAATAAGCATTTTTTTTTTAAAGACTATTTCTCCAGATACTGTGTTTGCTTTGCTTTGTGGTTAGAAAGAGCAAGAGAAGAAAACAAGCAAATGAACTAAGGAGTTCATGATGTTCTCCCCTGTGAGGCTCTAGCCTGGGAAAGAGACAAAGGAGAGGTCGAGATGAAAACACAGTGGGTCTGTCCTAGGACAGATTTCATTCAGGACTGACCACACAAAGCACGGTACATTTTACTTCATAATGACCATGACCTGTGGGAAAGTCTACGTTATTCGTTCATCCCTCAATTCAGTGAATGCACATGACACTTCATGGAGCTAAACACAATCCTGGGGGCTGACCTCCAAAAGTCTTGATGCCTGAATTCATAGAACTCATAACCTACTAGGATGAACATACACACACAAAGGAAATTGCGACCTGTTGGGTTCTGGGGGCAAATGGGGCTGTTACAGAAAATGTGCAGAAAGAAGAGAGTTCGCCAAAGGATAAAATGTGGGAAGACAAGGCCAGGAGAGGCTTAAAACCCAATGGCCAGTGATAATAAATTTCAATGTATTTAGCAATTTTTTTTTTCTGTGAATGGTACGGCTGGAGGTGGCAAGTAAGATTGAGCCTGAGGGAACAGGCAAACCAGAGACGGATTGCCCAGAGGTCTGGGATTGCTGTCTGTCTGTGTGTGTGTGTGTGTGTGGAATGAGGATTGGCATCCTTGCTGCTGCAGGGAGGGGCTGGCGTTGCTGCTAGTAACGTTGCTGGAGGGAAGCCAGGAAGAGAAGTGGGTTCTCTGGAAGGAATTTTCTAGTGGCCAACTGCAGAGAGAATGGTTTCACTTCCCCTTCGTTTCCATGAAAGCTTGAGTTAATCCCACGTTTCTCGGTAATATTTTTTTTTTTTGGCCAGGGCATCCATTTCTAGGGCGAGGCAGAGGTTGGGAAGATCAAACAGAAGGACAAGGGCCAGAAGATATTGGAATTATGCTTGCTCTGAACTCTTCCTTAGAGCCCCTAGGGGCATAGGATGATGAGCAGGCCCTGTTCTGAAAACTAAAAGGACATTTCCACCACATCTCAGTATGACATCAGTTCAGCCCCCGGACTCTGAATCCCAAACTACGACACTAGCTGGAGAGAGAACCATTCTTTCTCTGTGGCCAGAAGCTTCTCCTGAGGCGTGGAGGAAACTCTCCTGGGCCTGCACACTCATCCTCTCGACTCTCAAGCGGAAGCATCCTTTAAGAGAGCCACACCTTGGGCATGTGGCTCTCCTATCCCTAGCCTGATTTTAAGAAGAAGGAATTAATTAGCAGTGCGCATAGCTCAACATCATAAAGCCAGGAAGTCACCACTGGAATGTGAGCCCAGGCTACCTCACCAGACTCAGGTACTTTGCCACAGAATCAGACAGCTGGCTTAACCTCCTATCCAAACACTGAGTTCCAACTACAACCCCCAAGGGAGGGAGTGTTTCTTTGTTCATCCCTTTACACTCAATGGCCAAAAGGTGTTAGGTATTCAGTAAGCATTCCTGGAATGAAATCAGATGCATCAGTACATTCCTGGGGTGTGCTCTGTAATCTGGTCAGGCACCCTTTTCTCTGTGTAAGTCCTTAGGGTGCACAGCCTGAGCAGAAGTGTTTTAAACTGTTTTGTTCAAAAGAGGAAAGAAAATGATCATGAATAGATCCATGGGGATAAAGGGATATCACACACCAACTTTATAAATGAGCAAAGAGGGCGGGAAGGGACCTTCCCACAGTCACACAATCAATATAGGCTAGCACGGGGCGGGATAAGCCAACTGGAGGAGGGGACGATCAGATCCAGCTAGTGTATGTTAGGAAAAAATCTTAAGACGAGCATCTCCGCCGCTGGCGCAAAGAAATCCAATCAGACCAGAGAAGCCAAATTAAATGCCCGTGTTTAATAGCGGCACATTCCTGGGTGGTCGGGAGAGCATGGCGAAGGAAAGACAGAGGGAGCACACGTGCAAACCCAAAACCAAGTCTTCTTCTTTCTGGCGCGAGCTTAAATACTCTGTGGGGTCAGCGCTTGGCAGGCTGGGAGTTGGAGTCCAAGAGCAAAGCACCTGGCAGGCTAGGAGTTGGGAGTCCAACTCAATATTACATTCCAGCCTCTTTGGATACAGGGGTGTGAGAGGACTAGGGTCTCACTTTTGACCAAACAGTTTACCCAAAATGTACAAATCCCAAAATTTAGAGGAAAAAAAGCATCCTAATTTTAGCATCTGTGTAAACTATCACTAAAATATATTTAAAAGTGTGGTTTACATTATGTAATGGAAGTAGTGATGATCCCATTTTTTTTTTTTTTCTGTACTTGGGACCTTGAAAGAGCTTGATTCTGCCCCAAGTGTAACGTGGACTTGTAGGCCACAGAGAAGCACCATTCGGCCTTGACTAAAGGCAGTGCTGGAGGTGGGACAGGGAACCCCAATTCCTTTTCCAGGTCTGGGAGGCCACATAGAACCTCACTTTTGATTTTGCTTCCCACTTCCTCTTTCCCCTATTTCTGGCCTGCTGGTATTGTCTCCCCCTTGAATTTCAATAGCACTACAGCACCATCAGGAACCAGCTTGAGCCAGTGTTCTGGCCCTCTCTGTTCTAACTCACCCTCTGTGAGGAGTAGTGGGCAGGAGGGGAGCTGGAGACAACAGCCCTCCCTCTGTGTTTTCTAGTTCTTCAGGAGGGGGTGGGTGCTGAGCTCCTCCAGTCAGCACTCGGCTTCCCCACCCAGGAGGAAGTAGGTGCCACCTCTCTGCAACCCACCCAGAACTGCTGTTGACTTTTTCTTCAGCTCTGTTTACAGTCTGTGGCCACAGATAAATGATGGCCAGCCCGGAGCCAGGGTGGATGCAGGTTTTTGTTGGACCTGAAATGGATCTAACTTTAGGAGCTGCGCTTAAGAAAAGATGTTCTAGAAAAGGTGTAATTTTCCATTTCAAAATATCCAACGAGCACAGGACTTTAGAAGGGGAAGTTTCCAAACTAGTTCTGCTGTTAGCTGCGGGGAAGACCCACTGTAGTACCAGTGACATAAAGGGCATGGGAGGGCTTGTGACTTTGGGATCGAAACATTCTACTCTGTGACGCTTCAGAAATATAGAGGACAAGAGTTATTCTTTCTGCTTTTCCAACATTTGGCTGTAACACCTACATCTGGCAAATTCTGAATACTCGTCTTATCTATTCGAGAGTGCGACAGGCAAGGGCTGGACTTGTGGTTCCTTGGTAAATATTCGCCTTAGGACCCAGAAGGTCCAAAGAACAGGACTGAAGAAAAAGGGATCTGATAGGCTGGCACTGGGCTGCGCTGACCAGACAACCGTAACAGAAGTGATATGGAAATATTTCATATTGGAAGCACCAGGGGCCAGAAACAGGGGCAAGGGTCAGTGCTATCTGAAGCAGAAGATGAGGGGGCAGGGAAATGCTTCCTAGAGAAGCCGGTCTGTAAATTGAGGCAGGGAAGGTGAGACAAGGTTTGGGAGATGGTGTTGAAAAGCTTTTTTCAAGCTGATAGTCCCCAAAGCTGCAAGGCTCCGGATCTGTATCCATGAAAGGTGTTTACGGAGTTTAAGCAGTTTGATGTAGAGGACGTAGGCAGGGCTGAGGTATCTGGGCATCGTGGCTCATGCCTGTAGTCCCAGTGCTCTGGAAGTCTGAGGCAGGAGGATCAGCATGAGTTCAAAGCCAGACTACAGAATGAGACTTATATCTCAGAGTGTCACATATGTGTACTCATGCGCGCGCGCACACACACACACACACACACACACACAAAGGCAATGAATGGACACTTCTGTGCCATTTTCAAAGTGCTCTTTAAGTTTCTCCTCTGCTCTGGCATTGAATGTTGGGTAGCTTCCAGGTTAAGCTCTAGCTCCCTTCACTGAAACATAACTTCTTCCATAAGGGCCAGAGGAGATGGTCTGCTGTTGTCCCCAGCAGGGCTCTTCTCCTACACTTCTCCAGAAATAAAGTAGGCAGACAGTGAAGAAGAACACAAACAGGAGGTACTTGTCATCAATCCACAATTAACAACCTTAAAGTGAGTGAAAACTTAAAACAGATTGCCCCATGTGACCTAGAAGAAACCAGTTTGAACTCCCAGTAGCAGCAATGCTGATCAAGACTTGGAGCAAGCCAACAGCCCTGGAGTGTGTTACAGCTATTGTAGACCTGGGGAGGAGCGAGGGGGTCTCTGAAGTAGTGAGTGGGTCCAAGGCTGGAGGCTGGGGACTGAAGCTGTCACAAGAATGAATCCCTGTCCACAGCTGAAGTCACCCCACCTTCCCTAACATAATACAAAGAACAGATACGGCGCCACCTTCCCAACAGCTGGACATCATTGTGGTATGTCCTATGCCCCTGTGATATGTGTAGATATGTGTAGATACACCCCCTGCCACATACATACCTGTTCTAACATCTGGGATGTCAAGGCAGTGTGTACGATACGATACTCAGCAAATTATCACCCCCATTTACCCTAACCTCACATCAGTGTGCAATGAAATAAGACAGGCTACCTACCCTAACTTCCAGTGGTCACTGCTGTGTGCCCTATAGTCAGCAAATGTCTCTCCCCCCCAACTCCCGAAACATCTGGACCTCACTGTGGTGTGTGTTTTCAACAGTCACAGCCTAAGTAAGTTACTTTATGGCTTTGTATTTTTGTCTCTGTCACTGCTTGTAGGGTCCAATGTCGGAGGGTGTCGAGGTCCTAGGAGTGCTCAATTCACTATGGCAACTAACAACCTCTGAAGTGACTCCTGTAGTAAGCGAGAATCTACAGTCGGATGTGTTCAGGCATGTAGTGTTCTAGTTCCTTCTTTTGGGAGAACTCCCTGCTCAGTACTGTATGCGCAGGCAAAAGACCGTGTTGAAGCGTTTGCTCTTAGCGCTCAGAACACACTGTAGCTCTGTAATTGTACTTGCTATAAGAAGTGTCAACTAATCCAAGTGTGGTGCCATGCATCTACATCTCAGTTCAGCGGCAGGAGGATTGCCAAAGTGTCAGAACACCCTGGCCTACCTAGAAAGTTCTAGACCATATACAACCATATAGTGAGACCCTGACTCAAAAACTAACCAACCAACCACCAATAAAAGTAGCAAGAAAAAGGTAAAAAGAAAAAAAATAGCCTTATTTCAGCAATAGAATTGCAGAGATGTATTAAAATCAGTGTTTAATAGGTCCTGGCTTGGCATGGTGGACTGTCATGTCTGCTTCCTGTCGGCATGATTTGAGATGAGTAGTGTTTTAATCCCTTCTCTGGCATGAACACTCTGATTTTATGGTGCAAAGATTGAGCTCTGAAGCTTACCACTGCGTCCCAAGTCTTCGGTTACAAGTATAGCTCTTGGGAAGCCGGTTGACCAGCCTGTCCTGTACCTTCTTTTCCTCATCTGTAAAGTGGAAGTTACATCAGCAACTCCTTTGTCTGGTGGCTGAGAGGATTAAATAAATGGATATGTAAACAGTCTGGCGCCATTGCCATCGTTAGCTCTCAGGATTGCACCCTGGTGGTTCTTTTCTGTCAGCAACAGTTTCCCCCGAAGCTTAAAAACATCCATACTCAATATCAGCTAAAGGTGTCCAGTGCAAGGCTTTCAATTCTTCCATTCAAAATTTACCTTTCACTGTAGAGTTGCTCATTCCGGTAAGAAAACAAAGATACCATCTGTTCAGTGGTTGAGCCACAGAAATCTCAAAACCAACTCCTCCCTCCTTCTTACCTTCCTTCTCTGATGCTTTCTTTTTTTTTTTTTTTTTGATTTATTTATTATGTATACAGATTTCTGCCTGCATGTATGGCTGCACACTAGAAGAGGGCACCAGATCTCATTACAGATGGTTGTGAGCCACCATGTGGTTGCTGGGAAATTGAACTCAGAACCTTTGGAAGAGCAGCCAGTGCTCTCAACCTCTGAGCCATCTCTCCAGCCCTCCTCTGATGCTTTCTAAGACTCAGCCAATCAATCTTCTGAGTGTGACCGAAGCCTTTCTGCGCCTCTGTCTCTGATTATTCCATTTTTAGCATTGTTTCATGGATTTTGACAGTAATTTCCTACTTAGTCCTCCTGCTTTTATCCTCACCTTTTCCAATCCTTTTTTCTTTTCTTAAGTAGAAACAAGAAAAAACTACTGCTCATTGACCCAACAAGTTGGCTTTGCCTCTAATACTGCGATAACACAAAAGGGCAGGGGTGAGGGTCACTAACAGTTTGGATTTAAAGGATGAACCAGTTGGCAAGGCAGGAACTGAAGGAGATGTGGCAGACCTAGGAAAGAGGCTGCTGGGGAATAAGGGAACTGGGACGGTGGACCATCTGGAGGAGTGGTGAGAACTGGAACTGGAGATTGACCGGTGTCGATAAGGCAAGGGACCTCTGGGAAGATGAAAAGAAAAGGGCTGTAAAGAGCTGACGTAATTCAGCATTGCCAGGCCTGAGTCTGAACTGTAACTATAAAGACTCAGGAGGGAGAGATGTGGACTGAGGCCACTGTGATAACCCACTCCATGTAGACTAATAAGAACATGCATGAAGTAGCGTGCAGAATGAAGTCTTTCTATACTCCACTGAGCTATCACGGCCAAATGTACTTTTCTTATTCGTGTTATAACTGTCCAACGAAAACAATCTACCAAAGGAAGAAGGGTTTATATTGGCTCAGGTCGGAGATGGGATGCTGTCTATGACAACGGGAGGGCAAGGAGCTGAGAGCAGCCCACCTGGAGTGGCTGGAGCCTGCAGCAGCTGAACCCTTCTAACCTCAACCAGGAAGGAAGGAGAGAGAAGGCAAGGCTGGCGCTCATTTTTCCATCTTTATGTTAAAATTAGTCTGGAACCCCATGTGTACTTTACATTTTTTCTGTTGTTGTGAATTTACCTGTCTCATTTCTACATATGGGGAGGCCGTATCACCTTCATCTTTCTCTCATGTGCATGCGGACTAGAACATAGACCAGGTTCAAATTCAACCCCCTGTTCACCAAAGTCTACCAGTATGACACGTTCATCTGTAAAATGGAGATAACAGTACCACGCTCCCGACTTAAAGGCATTAACTGAGTAGAAGTAAATTGTTTGATACAGGGTTTCGTGCGCTGTAACTGCAGACAGCGGATGGTTACTGTGATCCCCACCACCTCCACCATCATTATCTTGTAGTGTACCCAGCACTTAGAAGTACCTCTCGTGCCCAGGTGGGGGCGCTGACTCACACCCGTAGCACTCTGAGGCTTAGGCTGAAGGATTGCCATGAGTTCAAAGCCTGACCAGGCTACCTAGTGAGTTTGAGGCTAGTCTGGAACAAAGAAAACGGATCATGTCACCAAAATACAAACTCAGAAACTAACCAACAACTTACTAAATAAATAAGTAAATAAATAAGAACGAAAACTCTCCACATCTTTCTGATGATGAGTGAATTGATGAGTCAGGCAGATTATGCCAAGCCAATTGCTGCTTCAGGTTTTGTTTTGTTTTGTTTTATTGGTCTAATGACTTTATGAATACATAGCTTCCAGTTCTTGTGTCTCCAGCTCTTACATCTTCATCTTTTTATCTAAAAGCTGAATGCGGTTGACATAGGTGATAAAAATTCGAACAACCCAGATGAGTATGTGAATCCCTTTCCAATTATTTCCATTTGTTTAAAATATCATAATAATGAAACCATTGTGACTTTCTGTCTGTCACCACACTATTGACAGACCTGTGTGTCTCTGGAGCACAATCTGTCCACATGGGGGGCACAGGCTGGTAGCCTTCCAGTTGCAGAGTTGCTCTGTTTAGACCCAATTACCATGCTGTTGGCTGATACTGTTTGTTTGGCTCTTTCGGAAGCACATATCATAATACATTTCCTATTGTGGTGTTCACCTCCGTCTTGTGTCTGTTTGGGGAGAATTATTGAATGGAAGTAATGATAGACTGCCACTTAAGATCAGCCTTCTCTCGCCATGACATCATCTTCGTCTGTAAAACAGGAAGGGAGGAGAGAAGCTATGTCTGGAGCAACACCAGCTCTGGTCGCCACACCGCTCCTTACGATTGGAAAATGATCTACAACACAGTGACATTAATGTCTGAAGATGACATTATACCAAGGTATAAGGGCATCCCTTTAAACCTAGCGGTGGCTGCCTACAAAAGTTCTGCGGTCGTATCTCTGTAAGAACACAGCATAGAAAAAAAGAACCAGACGTGATTTTCTTGTGCTTTCATCCCCTCTTCTACGCCACTGCTCAGCTGTAGGTTCCCACTTAATTTTAATTATCCAAGTTTTAAAAACCCAGCCAAGGTATTATTATCTTAATCTTGGAAAAATAATTTTGGTATCATGGCATTTTGTGGCATATATAATTTCAAATACTTTGAAATCAGGATCATTCAACAAAGCATAACTTCTTAGATTATAGTTCAGGAAGGAAATCTATTCAATTTTTCTGAGATCTCATTATTTTGTCTGACAAATGAATTTTTTTTAAGTATCACTATTCTGTTCATTCATAAAATAAACTCTGCTAAAACCATAATTGCACGTTCTATGCCTTGGCAGCCAGGTCCTGTCAAAAGAACAACAGTAAGCCTCACGGATCCCACACTTGTTTTTGTTTTACTGTGCTGTACTTTGGATTATGAGGCAGGGTCTTGTATGTAGGCCAGGCTGGACTTGAACTTGTGACCCTCTTGCTTCAGCCTCCAGTGTCCTGGTATCGTGGGCACATGCTGTCACTCCTGGCTGGATCTCAACTACCTAAAGTGTGAAACTGACTATATTCTCAAGTGAGTCTGGAAAGAAGTTTTTGAATGTTACAGTGATAGCCTTTCCTTGGCGAAAGTCCAGTCAGTATATGTATGCATGGTGAATTAAGCATATCCGTATGCTTCCTCAGAAAACCCAGTAACAGCAAAGAGCATGGCCAGGCTGGTGTAACCTAATCGGGCCCCTTGTCTCCCAACACCGCCCAGAAGTCTTCTGAACATCCTGGCCTGTCAGCAGCAAGCACCCTGTTAGTTTGACGTATCCAGACTTTTGAATGTCCCAAAGTGTCCTTAGTTATCCCCACCCTCCCTGTCCCAAGTGTCCCTTCACTGTGAGTCCTCTCTACCACGCCTCACTTGGAGGTCAATGCCATCTCTTTCTCCAGCGCAAGGCTCCAGCACTGAGCCTCTCACACCGTGGCCTGATACTGAACCAAGCCTCTGCCATGCTTTAGTAAATGTCATGCAGTGACAAAATAATAATAATAATAATAAAAAACAATTAAAATGTTGCCATGCAGTATGACATCCTTACAATGCGTCTGAAAGCTGTTATGGAAAATTTGTGAAATTTGTAAATCAGGCACTAGGCAGGGAAAAAAAAATCTCCTTTGCAATGAACGATAACTCCAAAATGATCTTTATATGGAAAGAAATGAAACAACTCCTGACTCGATTTTCAAGTTACGTTTATTACTAATATCGCTTGGATTTTCAGTGCCAGTCTTTCACCACACAGCCTCTGGGGACAGAGAGAACAGAAATGACAATCTACGTTAGACAGAGAACAGACTTCTCTTTGACAGGAAGGTGTGAATCGTGTAGCAGTTACTTCTGCTTCAAACAGAAACCAAATGCGAAGATCTACCTTTCCTTAAGAAACATTCTTGCAATTCCTCTCTATTATGGCTGTCCCTAATCAATGTATTTATTAATCCAAAGTTTTAAGTCACTAATACACATACATATCTATGATTAAAGCCCTAATAAGTATATGCTCTCCAAGGTGCATGATGCTGCCAAACATGAGACATCCTCAAAAGATAAAAGAACAAGGGGACTTGGATCTGTACCATCACCACACTCCAAGTTCAAGTTCCAATTATCTACTAACTAATGCCCCACAGCCACGCATTGGTACGATGTTCGGACTCGATGGGAGGAAATGCTACTAATGTCCCTATGACTGGCATGCTCAGCCTTTCGAGCAGGTTTAGTAAAACACGACGCAGCTGCCGGTGATTGAAACATGTCTTGTAACAAAAGGCGGCACCCCTTTCAAAGCCGCAGATCTTCTGTACAGCGCTATTATTGGGAAACTGAGACTCCCTCATTTCATTCTGGTGAGAACAGTAGCTATTGACATCCCCAACCATACGAGCCTGGATCTCAGGGTGACTGAATGTCAGTGATGGAAATGGATTACTTTCTAGACAACTAAAGGAGAATCCCACAGTGCACCCGGTGTGAATTTGCAGCGGCATTCTTGTTTCACGGAGGTGTCTGCACACTGACTGATAAAGACGCTTGGGTCCTCACGAACAAATGTGCAGCCTTCCTGACTTGTGTAGACTAAGTTCAGACAGCTCAGGATCAATGCTAGTTTGGGTGTGGCACACGCAGAGGACAAGTGCATTTTATAACAATACCTAAAGCATCTGCATCCTTTGAGTCCAGTGAGTTCTGGCAAATGTGAGAAGTGAAGCCACCGGTGGAAATAAAGTCCAGCACTTACGAATGAAAATGGCAGGATAGAATGTGGACCCGATAAATCACATCTGTTCTGTTGAGTCCCCCATTTCTTAAACCAGCCTAACCCAGAATGACTCAAAAGCTGTGATCAGTTTGAACCCGGTAAGGATCATATGTGCAGGATTCTTAAGAAGCTACTAGCCTGACATTATTCTTTTAAGATTCTACGAAAAAAACCTCATAGGTGCCAATAAAATTATGTTTTATACTTTAGGGGAATTAACATTGTGTCAATTTTATATAAATAAACAATGAAACTTTTGCCGTTGAGTTTTGGTTTTGGTTTTGTTGTTTTTTTTGAGACATGGTCTCCCTTACAGCCCAGCCTGGCCTGGAATTTTCGGCAGTTCTTCCTCTTCATCTCCGGAGTCTGGGGTTGCGGGCACGAGGCGCCACAGCTGGCTAGCAATCACATCTTGAAAAGTAGTCTCCTATTTTCTTATCGCCTAATTGAACGAATTAGTGCCTGGCCGCTCCTGCCACCTGTGGAACTTCCTGTGAGTCCTTCAAAATTTTGAAACCTTCTAAGGCGAGGGACCGATCGCATCCTATTTTCATCCGTGAAAGATCCCATCATAATGATAAGGTGGAGAGTTAAAGAGGAGAATCAGGCACTATTATCCCTTTCTTAAGAGACAGGAAGATAGTAAACACTCAAGAATTTTTAAGTTAAGAAGTATCCTGGGTAGACTCGATGGTCTGAAGCACTCTGAACCCCCTTATATTTAACCCTTTGTGGGCAGGGCAGTGAGTCAGCAGGTCCAACTTCCCTGGAACAGCCTGGAAGCAGCCCTGTGTAGGTTTCCCCAGTGTGTTTTCTGTGACCAAGTAGGTGGTCATGAACAACAGTTGCAAAATGGCAGGCACGTTCATCCACCACTTCCTGAAATCCATTAATATTTTTATCTTTACATCAACCCTCACTCCACATAACACAAAACCCGCCACTTAGAAATTCCTTTTGGGACCTTTGGTGACGCATGTCATGGCACTAATAACCTCATCCACTCCTAAAGGTGATCTGATATTTATGTAATGAGCAAGAATAAACAATACGTCAGAGACCATTCTACCGAGAGATTTTTCACCGTACCAGAATTGTTAAGAACCTAAGCAATTAGACAATCCAGCCTTCTCATTTGACGAGTGAGAATAAGTGAACTGAAACCTTCCTGTCTCGGGCTGGCTTTAAATGAGGAATAAACCCAATGCTTAGATCTGTGCTTCCCACATATTACTCTGTTTCCTCCCAAGTCCACTTGAGCTGCGTAGTTCCCTGACCCTGACACATCCCCGTCTAAGAACATTCTTAAGTCAGCCAGGCATAATGCTGCCCACCCGACAGACCAGCACTTGGTAGGCTGAGACAAGATAGGGGTTTGAGGATAACCTGGGCTACAAAAGCAGCACCAAGCCAATCAGAGCTACATAGCAAAGCACTGTCGTGAATAGAACATTGCGGTTTCGGTCTTCTAAAACACCTGAACTGCACCTAAAAAAAGGTTTTCGAGAAATATTTGGAATGACACCAAGGAGATTTTTTCCTGTATAATTATCATACTTCCTGTCAGGCACGCCTTAGGGATTTATCCTAATGGGAAGGATGGGAGCTGCCCAGAGGAAAGGCTTGTGGCATGGGGAAGGGCAGGCAATGGGGTGACAGATGGATTAGAACAAAGTATAATGGTACATGCATATTAACACGACAAAATGAAACCCCTTCCTTTGGATGCTAACTTAAAATTAATAAAAAGAAAAAATTTTATATTCTTTGCTACTGGCAATTGATACACCATATTCTAATAACCCCCTGTTGGGCTGAGGCATAGGGAAGATGTTGGATTCACTGTAATTGAGTGAAACTTGGGACTCCTTGCAAAAGGAGTTAAGATTTTGAAGTATATGTAAGTGCTAGAACATTAATGTGAGAAAGTTGTGGGTTTTTTTTTTTTTTTTTTTTTTTTGAGGCAGGTACCCTCGGCTGATTTCAATCTACAGGCCTGAGGATTATCTTGAATTCCTGGTGTTCTGCCCTGCCTCATTGTGGGTGTGCCCCGTCACACCCTGCTCACAGGACTCCCTGCTTCCAAGCAGTTCCTCAGGCATCAGCAGACGAGGAAGTGCTCCACACTTGTGTGCTTACACACGTACGCACTCAGATAAATGACCCGTGAGAGCCACAAGGGGCTAAAAGTGGCTTTAAGTCTACTTAAGAAGTGAAGAACCCGCCAAAGGATCACGGACATAAGCTATGAAACCCACAGAGTCGTCACGCTGGCTCTCATGGTTGGTGTCTCCACCCCCGTGGGTGTGGGTTGTAATTGTAGCCACCTAATGGAAGACCGTATTCAGACCTGGTCTCCATGGGCATTATTTTCGGGTCGTATCTGAACTCCTGCCTAGGGCTCACATATGGCAACTGGGAACTGTATACGGAGTGGGTGGACATGAGGCTGCTGACTGGGGAGGGAGCATTATACTCTTGCCTTTCAGGGAAACTCATGTTGGTCTTCTGAGTTTGGGAGACAAAGGACAGTCTCTCTTTCCAGTCCTCTTGGGACCCTGAGCATGCCTTCCTCCGAGCTGCGGAGACTACATTCGCCACAATGGATTCCTGGATGCTTCTGGGTCCGAAGGCGTCATCCACTAGACCAAGAGGAGACCTAGCCGCTGCTTCCCAAGGTGTTGGTCTCTTGTTAGCTTTCTCCAGCCCGAGGGTCGGCCTGCTGGGGTAACGGTGAGCCGGCTGGTACAGCCACGGAGATGCAGATATGTTGGGCGGGGCTGGTTTTCCAGGAAGAGAAAGGGAGCGTCCACTCGCCTAAAAACAACAACAAAAAACATACTGTATCTCATTCGCATCTGTCTGCACCTGTTATTGCAAGCCACGCTCAGCACCATCACCAAGCTCTGCCCAGACTGAAGTCCTGCAGTCCTGAGGTCTGGAAGGGTTGCCGTATCTAGTTTAATCCAGCTCCGGTCTGCGGCTGGAGTCCCCACGCCCTTCATCTGGCCCTCGTTCTTGGTCTCCCTCTTGGCTCTCATTGTTCAAACTGTTGCCACGTCTCATCCCAGGAGTAAGCTCACGGCAGAAACCCTAACACCCCTGGGACCTACCCTTCTCTCTGCCTTCCACACCCTCACAGCCCACCTGCTTCATTCCAGTCCTGTGTTTCCTGGCACAAAATAACAAAACAGGAATAACTCCAGAAATGGGCCATCAATTCCTATAATCTTTACTTTTTCCATGTAGCTTGTTGTTCCATTGGAACCTCCAGCTCGCCCTTGCACAGTCTGGAAAGCCCCATTCCTCTCTCTCTCTGTCCCCAAACCCTGCCCGCTGAGAGAGTCTCCGAACAAAAAGAAGATGCCAAAAAGCCCAGGTCAGCATTTATGGTGGCTACTGCATCTTCCTCCCCTGAAGACGCCAGTCGCCCCAGTCTGCCTAAAGCAGTCAGCTTTGGACCATACTTGGGCACAAACCCAGCTTGTGGTAGAGCCCTCATTTCCCCCTTGCCTACAACTTATAGGGTCTCTTCGCTTTTGTTTGTGGGTGTAGCTTCTCAGGCCTTGGTCTCTGGGACTGGAGAAGTCTCCCAGGAGTTGCTTTGTTCAAATAAACCTATTATACTCTTTCAGTTTTGGCTTAATCTGGTTTACTGTGATGGCAGAGAAGCCTGTTATGGGGGGAGAGGGCAGAAAACCTATTACTTTTAATTGCTTGACTCATTTCGGTTCAGTAAATTCACTGAAAGATACTTAGAAGTGGTTACTGGTGTAAAGGAATGAGACACTGCTCCTCTCAGAACCTATTTATGTGATGAGGACCATACGACATGGGTCTTTATTCTCTCTCTCTCTCTCTCTCTCTCTCTCTCTCTCTCTCTCTCTCGACATGGTCTTACTCTGTAGTCCAGCTGTAGTCCAGGCAGATCTCTGGGAAATCTTTTTGCCTCAGCCTCCCAAGGCTAGGATGGTAGCCCTGAGCCACCCAGCTCTTGTTCCTTGGGTTCTCGAGGGTGAGGCATGGCCCCTGTCTCTAAGGGAGTAGTGCTGCTTGGCTCATGTGCATTTTGGCTCTGTTTTTTTATTTTTATTACATTCCAGAGCCTCTCAGAGTTGGACTCCACAACATTCCCCTGTGCTTGCTAAATGCTCTGCTTGCCTAATCCACAGCACAGCAATCTGGCTTACTGAAAACTTGACCCTTGACCCTTCCTTCTGCCTCCCTGGAACCCGGACCAGTGACTATCTGCTGTATTTTCTCATGGGTGCACTCCTCTTTACATGGGGCCCACATAGACAAACTGCAAGGGGGGGGGGATGCAAGGGAAAACAAGTCAACTTTGAAAGTATCAAAGCATTGCTTCTTAACCAGGCAGGGTGATACTGCCTACAGTCCTTGCACTTAGGAGTTGGTGGCCGGAAAATCAGGAGTTCAAAGTCAGCCTCAGCCTCATAGTGTGTGAAAGGCAAGCCTGGAAAACAACCTGAGATTTGTCTCAAGAAACTACACGCACACAGAGGGGGGAGGTGTAGAGGGAGAGGGAGAGAGAGAGAAAGAGAGAAAATAGAAGAGGGAGGAAGAGGAGGTTTGTTGACCATGCCTAAAGATGGAGTCAAATTTCCCAGCTTCTAAACATTTCTCTCTTAACTGATTAAGTGAATAGCAACAACACTGGATTTGAGCAAAATGTGTCAGGCTCAGCTGGTTTGTTTTCCAGCATGGCCTCCTACCCCAACACACAGGCTACCACAGGAGATGACTGGTTCTGGATCTCTGTGGATGGTGAGTGAGGGGGTCACCATAGCAGATGTTGGGTCTCTCTTTTTAGTCACTAAAATTTGTCTGCCATGCTTGAAGCCCAGCGAAAACTTGTTTCTATTAATGTCCTTATCTTAATCCAAAGCAAATCCTCTGGGGAGATTGGTGCTCTCCTCACCTTTGACCTACATCTACATTTTAGAATTTGACAGCAAAATTGCACAATTCTACATTACTCATGCTTAGTTTTATAAACATTTTTAACATCTTTTGTGGCATATCTAATGCTTCCAAACACTGATCCATGAGCTAAAGACACAGAGACAAAAAGGGCTACACCCTGGAGCACATGATCCAGCACCCTTCATCCTCCCGTGGCATGTCCAATAACCACACAGTGAAAAGACACTACCTACTTCGACAGGAAAAAAAAGGCTGTTTTGTTTTCTAAACTTTGAAAAAATACTGTCTGTGAAAGAGAAGTAGCTGCCCCCACAGCATATGCCTGACCCCTCTTTTCTCAGTAGCTAAGGAAGGGATGAACACTTTTGGTCTCCAGAGTCCCGGGGAAAATTGTTAGATTCCGATGAAACCTGCAGAGGTTTCATCTGGTCAGGAGCATCTCTTTTAGCACATGCCAGGGGACAGTTGTGGAGACAGTGACAGCTAAAGGAACCTAAGACTATAGAAATACAGGGCAGACTCAGTATATAGATACACACATACATGCACGCGCGCGCGCACACACACACACACACACACACACACACACACACGCACAACACATAGACTCTGAAGTGATGAGCTAGCTAAAACACCAACTAAAAGAAATTCATTTCTTCCCTTTCCTCCCAACTCGCTTAGCTTGAGAATCTTAAGGGGAATCAAAATTTAACAGAAGTGGAAAGTTCAAAATATTTTCAGAGATATCCTAGTATGAAAGATGAGGCTTTTATCAATGAAAGCAAACACTAATTATTAGTCAAATATGTACAGAGGAAAGCAAAACTTGGCGGTGTGCTGATGACAGAGAAAGTCAGGGCTTTCGGGGGGGGGGACATTAAGAATCACAGCGAAGAGCCAATGAAACGCCAGGTGGGATGCACATGGCAATTGTGAGGAGGGGAGACTCATCTCAGTGAACAAACTGAGCACGGTCTGTGCACGTGGGCCACGTCCGCCTCACCATCCTTTAACTGCTAATCATAGGGGACAAACTTTTGGATTATCTTAGGTGGGAGATTCAGTTACGGTATAAACCACTCATCTTTAGGTACGGGGTTTTGGGTGTGTACCCCCATACTAAGTGCTTCCAGTCTCATTTTCCCCCGAATCCCTGACATGAGATCGTCGAGTCTTGTTCGTTGGTGTTACACCCTTCTGTCCATCTCTGACCCGGCTCCTGCTGCTATCCCCTCAGCTGGTGACTGGAGCCATGTGACACACCTTGACCCAGAAACGACTAACGGACCTGAGGATATCAGAAATGTTTCTTCTGTTTTGAAGTTTGCATCTGGTGTGGCAGCAATCCAGCATGACACCCCCTCCCCCCCACACACCCTGGACTATGCCTCCATCGTGTGCTTTATTATTGTCAGAGAAATAAAAGAAGGCCATTTATTTTATTATCACGTGTGTGTGTGTGTGTGTGTGTGTGTGTGTGGTCAGGGTAGGATACACCACTTCCTGAGTACGGAGGTCGGCAGGGACAATTTTTGAGAGTGGGTTCTTTCCTACTGTGGGATGTAGGCCTAGACTCATGGCAGGCTTGCATGGCCAGTGTTTTAACCCACTGAGACATTCTGCCTGACCAGAATGAAAGCTTTTTTTTTTTAAATTAGAGATTATTTCTCATTTATTATTAACAGTATTTCAAGTTGGCTTTTTGTGGTTACCTCATCAAATTGTTTCTCTTGAAGTTTTGTTTAACAGAAGGAAAGAAGTTTTTTCTCTGCCAAAACTGAGCAGGTCCCCACATCCTGTTTACTGGTAAGGGCAGTTCCGTAGCTGCTCAAGCTACCCAAACCAGGCTTACTTTGAATTAGAAGGCTCCGCCTTTGTCCAAGCTCTAATTTTAACTAAAAGTGAAGGCTCCTGCGCTTTCCCCCACGGAGTCTAAAGGGTCACCTGCTGGAGAGAAGAGCTAAGGTAGGCCCTCTCTCTTTTCCTCTCCCAGCTTGCCAACTCTGACGCCATGGGATGAAGAACAAGGATGAAGGAAAGCAGAGAGAAAAGGAAGGTTTTCGGTAACACTGTCCTCTGGATTTTAGCTCTTGGGGACAGACAGTGTGAGAGAGAGGTACTTTCATAGGATAGATAGAAAGGTTGCTCCCTGAGGACATAGCCCGTGGTTCTTGATGCTTGCTTGTCTTGGTGCGTGTGCGTGTGCGTGTGCGTGTGTGTGTGTGTGTGTGTGTGTGTGTGTGACACAGACAGACCTCAACTGAGAAGATATCTCCACCAGGCATTTTCTTGATCAATGACTAACGTGGAAGGGTTCAGCCCATTGTGGGTGGTACCATCTTTGGGCAGGTGGTCCTGGGGTGTATATAAGGAAGCAGGCTAAGCAAGCGCAAAATAGAGCAAGTCAGTGAGCAGTGTTCCTCCACAGTCTCTTTCAGTTCCTGCCTCCAGGTTCCTGTCCTGGCTTGCTCAGTGATGGAATGGAACCCAAGAACTCTACGACAAAACAAACCTTTTGTCCCCATGTTGTTTTTGGTCTTTGTACTTCATTTCAGCAATAGCTAAGGCATTGCAATTCCTCTCCATTCTAGAAGGTAGTTTGTAAATCATTTTACATTCACTTAGGAAGCTGTCTACCTCAGCTTGTAGCTATTAGAAACCACTTGCCTCCTTGGGAGGCTTGGTGAATATGTCACTCGGTTTTCCCTTGCCCCTGCCCTGTCCTGGTCCACAATGAAACACATATCATTTGTGGGCACGAGGCAGCAAATGTCCTGGTTCTTTGCCAACACGGTTTGCCAGCCTGTCTCTCCTCCTCCAGATTTCCTGAGCACGTCAGGTCACAGCTCTCTCTGTGACCCCTCAGCTGTCCTCAAATTGCCTCTCATGTCAGCTCATCGCAGATGCCACTTGAACATTCTTCTCCCACATGGTTTGAAGTAAAAATGCAGGGTTCCTCAGCTTCTACCCTCCATTGTCCTTGCCCATGCTCTTGCCTCTTTAGCCATGTGGACCTGGCTGAGGAGCCCAAGCGCTGTAGAAGTAATCTGTTATTGCCTTTGTAAAAGCCCTGCATTCTGTTGTGAACTCTCACGCCAGTGGGCAGCAGCTCCTATCTGGGATGTCTGGACTAAAACACCAGGTGTTCTCTCCTTCTGGACTCACACATTTCCACATCTCCAGTCGAGCATGAAGCTCTCTATCCTAGTTTGCTTTCTAAAATAAGAGCTAAAAAGGGAATAGAATTTTATTCTACAAATTAATTTCAAGAAAAATGACTAGGAACTGTCTTTGTTCTTAAGAGGGGAGACTTTATGACTCGTTCAGGCCCTGCCCTGAAGAAGAGGGCTTGTTTGCTTCCAGGGCACCATGGACCATTGGCCTGAGCACTTCTTCTTTATATTGAGCCAAACCCCCCTCTCCATGGCTTTGCCTGCTGCTTGATCCTGAAGACACAGAACAGTCTTTGAACGGCACTCTCCCCCTCCTTTCCCTCCTCCTCAATGGCTTGTTGGCTGCCTCCAAGCAGCGGCTCACTCTGTAGCCCAGGCTGGCCCTCTGAGTGAGCCTTCTGCCTCAGCCTTGTGTGTGCTGGGCTTACAGAGGTGATCTTACTTCTGCTTCTTTACAGCGATCTTACACAGACTCCAGGTTTTAACACTCACACACACACACATTTGACCAGTTCCACTCTTATTGTCTTTCATTTTCTACATTTTTCCAGTTTGTCAAGAAGGTTCATGCAGGAACACTTTGAAACACACACACACACACACACAACCTATGGGCTAAGTAAAATCTTCATTCAGACTGACTTATGGGGCCACGTCATTTGGCAGATGACAATCACTCACGTGGAGCAGTCAATCGTATACTTAGAGCATTCCGTTCCTTAACTTATGAGAGTAAGTGCCCATTCTTTTTTTCCATACCAATCTTAAAATAGCTCAATATTTTTAATACAGTAAAGACTACCAGATTTTCACTGAACTCATGAATCGGCTGGAGGTATATATTCCCACGGGAGGACTGAACACTAAATACTATTTTTTTTTCTCTCTTCACCTTTAATTATAGCTGACGTGAACTTATTGCTTATTCTCATATATCCAGCCAGGGGGTGTTTATCGCTTTGGCGGACTCATTTTCTACCTTCCTCCCAACAGACCCGCGAGGGAGACACTGTCAGTATCTCTATGTTCTGTCTGTCTTCTGCTGGCCCTTGACCAAGGTGAGCAGCCTCCCCGAGGGTAGAAAGCTAAGGGCCATTGGTGTGGAGAGTTGGGCACAATAATTCTCAGAGCACAGGTATTTTTTTTGATATTTTTCTTTCTCTTTTTTTTTTCTAGGAATTGAACTTGGGGTTCTGCGTATACTAGGCAAACACTCTTCCACTGAGCTACACTTGGATCGGGTTTTAATCTCATAGATTTATACACACCTATAATCCCAGAATTCAGGGGGCAACAGCGGGAGGATTTCTGGAAATTGAGGGTAAGTCTGGTCTACATAATGGTTTCCAGATCAGCTAGGGCTACACAAGAAAGCCCTAGCTTTCTTGTCTCAAAAGAAAAAAAAAAAAACTCAAAGGTTGCTCATTCTTAATATAATGTTAGACTTTACTTGAAACAAAATAGAAAATTGCTTTGGGGGAGACATTTATAAAACAAACTAACAAAACGCTGGGTGCTGATACTGTAGCTTGGTTGGTGGAGCATTTGCCTAGCATACACAAAACCTCAATTTTAATCATGATGACGTAGGCCTGTAATACCACCACTTGGGAGGTAGAGGTTGAAAGACAGGAAGTTCAAGGTCAAACCCTGGTGCTGAGCAGGTTCAAGGTCAGCCTGGGCTTCAGGCAACCCTCTGTACAGTGACCTTCTCTCCTAACATTTGAAACCAGGAAAACAAAATGGAATGCAATCTTAGAAATTTTAGAAAAGGTCATTTAAATTCTGATTAAATCTGTGCTAGGCAACGCTGGTTAGCATTAATGACCGACACACAGGGACCACGCACAGATCACATTTAGACATTCTTCTACTATTTGTTGGTGAGGCGCGCCTGGGCTCTGCCCTCAGGGAAGAAGCACAGAGGAGTTAAGGGGCATTCTTAGTTTTTCAGCAACACTCTTTTCAGGCCAACTAAACGTCATTTATTCACATGGCTTTGAAACTAAACAGCTTAGCGGGCTTCTTCCTGACCTGTCTGGTAATGACCTTAGCATGGGAACACCATCTGAAGTTTATGACAGACAAAGGCTGTTCTAAAACCACGCGAATTGTCCTAGCAGCCAGAGGCGTAGAATGTGACACAGGTTTTCCGATTCGAACAAGTATTTTATCTCAGAAACTCTGAACGCTAGAACAATTTTCTTGGCTGAAGTCTTACTTATACATGCACCATGGAGAAAGCATTTCCACTTGACAAATATTATTTCAGCTCCTTTGGTACCTTTCTCTCTTAAGCACATAATCAAAAAAATACTTTTTGCAAACACACACTTTATCACAAGCAGCTCTCGAGAGGTCCAAAGCAAGGAAATAGGAGCCGATTGTACTTCCTTTGCCTTTTAAAACACTGATTAGGGTTTCTGAAAAGCAGAGGTCCTAGGAGAGGTGAACTCATGGAAGCAAGCACGCAAAAAGCAAAAAGAGGCTTCCAGGTTTCCATTTGCTAAGGCAAAGGCCTTGCAGCCGGCACCACTCCTGCCACTGATTGGTCGGGAATCTACAGCACTGACCTCACGCATGCTCAGTACCTTGTGATTGGTCCCAGCTTCCACTGTTGCCACGTTGGGCTCGGGCACCAAGAGCCCTAGTTGGATCAGCACTATATAGACCCCAGCCCCATCCTTGCTTCTGCAGTTGATTTTCAGTGTTCAGCCTTCCTGGTTGCTCAAACTGAAGTTAGATTATGATACTCTGATTAAAATTCCCCTTTGACTGCGCATGTCACAAAAGCCAAAGCCAAAGATCTTACGCTGGCCTCTACATGGCCCACAAAATCTGCCAAATTCCCACTGCATCTCTGTTTGCAATTCCTGAGACATTAGGCATTCTCATAACCCAGACTTGAGATCTGCTGATCCTTCTGTGTGGGACACAATGCTCCAGACACCAGCGTGACTCCATCCTTCGTCAGCCCATCCTCAAATGTCATCCAGTCTGTGTGTTCCACCTGTCAGAGTTCCCCATCTCCGTTACCACCTCTCTCTCTCTCTCTCTCTCTCTCTCTCTCTCTCTCTCTCTCTCTCTCTCTCTCCCCCCATACTCAGTCTAACATGAGAAATGTTTTACTTCATCATCATTTTGTTTTTCTCCTGAAGAGAGAAATTAAGGTCTGAAATCTGTCTAAGGGTGATGTTTTTTGTTTTATGAAGATATCCCTAGAGGACAGGTTTGGAAGTTTAGGTCAACAGTCAACAGCATTTAGAAAGATGAGGCCAGAGAGGATCAAGAATTGTAGACTACAGAGTAAGACTTTGTTTCAAAAATGCCAAAAAGCTCCCAAAAAAGAAACAGGTGGAAGAGAGAGAAAGAGGGAGGGAGGGAAAGAGAGAGAGAGAGAGAGAGAGAGAGAGAGAGAGAGAGAGAGAGAGGAGAGAGAGAGAGAGAATTCTTAAAACAATCCCTGGCATCAAAATAAAAGCTGTTTAGCAAATATTTGTTAAATGAATGTTGATTTCTATATAATCCTATTGTAAGTAGGACATTTTCTTATCATCACTGGAATTTTTGATCGACTTACAAAATGTAGCCCATTTCACATATCAGGTACATGTGGCAATAGAAACAGGCACACTCCCCTGACCCCTAATGCAGACGCATCAGTGTGCTCTCCCATCCATGCCGATTTTCCTTTGTTGCTCTGTGACGCTGGAGATGGGGACCCCGGACCTTGCTCATTGGAGGCTAGTGTTCTACCACTGAGTTAAACCCTGACCCTCACCTCATGTATTGACCAACTTTTTCTAAATAAGTGGAGTATGAAAATGAACGATTGGCATCCAGGGTATAGGAATTTGGGAGTTCTGAACTGCTTTTTCTTCTTTCTTTGGGGCAGGGTCTCAGGTAGTCTTTAATTCCTCTTCCTGTCCCCCCAAGGGCAGAATTACACACATCACTCTAAAGACCATGACTAAAAACAACTTCAAAATGAAAAGGCTTATTTGGCTTATGTATCTCAGGTCACAGTCCATGGAGGGAAGCTGAGGCAGGAACTTGGACACAAAAACTAAAGCCGAGGAGGTGGAGAAATGCTGCCTACTGGCGTGTCCCCCAGGGCTTGCTCAGCCTGCTTACATGATTCAGAACCATCTACCCAGGGGTGGCGTTGACCACAGTGATCTGGGCCCTCCCACACCAATCATCAGCCAAGAAAATGCCCCCGTAGGTTTGCCTGCAGGCAATCCGATAGAGGCGTTTTCTCCATTGAGGTTCTTCGCAAATAATTCTAGCTTGTGTCAAGCTGACCACCAACTAGCCAGGACAGAGCTGGAAGAAGAGAAAACTAAGTTGATTTTTCCATTTATTATGTGTCTAGAAACAGTATTTTTAAAAAACTACATTAATATATAGATTCACTTTATCTTATCTTGCTTTATTATACTTTTTGAGGGAGGATTCATATAGCCAGTAATTGCCTCAAAATGGTCAAAGATGGCTTTGAACTTCTGATCCTCCTGCCTCTGCCTCCCGAGCTCTGGAGTTACAGGCATTCAGCACTACACCTAGTTTAAGCAGTACTGGAGACTGACCCGGGACCCTGTGCGTGCCAGGCAAGCACTCACCTACGTCCCATCCCTAGCTGAGGCTTTAAATACAGGCAACTATATCCTCAAGCTGATTAAAATATAATCAAGAGTGACGCTGGAGGATGAGAAGGCATCTCATATGCTTTTGTGCTTAGTGTCTTTGTCGCGGTCTCTTCAAAATCCTCCCATGGGAAAGTTTTGGAGATCCAATTGTTGCATTCTTTTATCATGGAGAACGAGACGAGAGTCTTCACAAGTTTGCATTATTATTCTGCTTGCAACAATAGACAAAAGTCCTGACAGACCATATATGTCTCTATGTCTCTATCTTTTGGGCTGTGTCTATCAATCTTTGTTTCTATCTGTCTGCTTTATTAGGAAAGTAGCCAAGAAACTAAACATTTTAAGAGAGTTTGATGAACGCGATCATTATACACAAAAGGGATCCTGCTTCCAGGGTCCTGCCTGAGTTCCTGTCCTGACTTCTGATGATGGACTGTAAAGTCCAAGAAGAAAAAAAACCCTTTCCTCCCCAAGTTGCTTCTGAACGTGGTGTTTTATCACAGTAACAGAAAACCAACTGAATGGCAGAACTTTTAGACTTCACCTCATGTTTAAAGATAACCTGTCTGAGAAAGAGTAAGGGCTGGGAGAGGCTGCACATTGCACTGAAAAGAAAGAGAATTTTGACATCCCAGAGACGCGGACACACTGCCTCTGATTTCCCACTAGGATTCAGCTTTTCTTGTAATTGTAAACTAGGAATAATGTTGACTACCATTTCCAGATTCCGGGTAGAAGAGGACTGAGTTCGTACATTGAATGCCATGTAACCCAGCAAACATGACTATTTTTATTATTGGGTGAAGAGACCGTGTGGCTCTAGAGGTGTCAGAAACCTGGCAGAACCTTTTGTTCGAGAGGCAACTGCATGGGCGAGCTGCCGGCCCTACATAAAAATAGAAGCGAGCCTTGACTTTGAAGTGGGGTTAGCAATGCTGGCCTCGGAGAGCCAAGCCAGCCCTGCCCCCTGCTAGCAGGAACACAGGCAGCTGTGCTGGCCAGAAGCACCACCACCCCTGACCCCGACTCCCTGCTAGACCGGAGTAGGAGCGGTTTGTCCCTAATGGTTTATCTTAAAAAGATATGAGATAAAGGCAGCAGCACTCGACTTAAGGTCAGAGAGATCCACGCTATGGAGAAGACAGCCGGAGAAAACACAGCTAAGATATCCCGATTGACCATGTGCTCATCTGAATGCTGAGCGCTCAGTGTCTGTTACCTTCCACCATCTGCAAAGCCTCCAAGTCCCCGCCCCCTGCAAATAAGGAACACAACTGCAAAAGGTTTTTACCCCATGCCACGGAGCGTGTATTACATGCATTTGCATAAATGATGATTTCATATATATATATATATATGAAAAATATTTTCCTACAATATAGTCAGATTAAAACTTCCCTTCCCTCAACTCCTCCCAGATTCTCCCAACCTCCCTACCCACCAAATTCCATACCTTTTTTTCTTTCTTTCTTTAGAAAATAAACATGCTAACTAAAATCCAAGTGCACTTCATACTATCCTTAGCTGTTTAGCCTCCAACGTTACTGCAGTCAAAGGAGCCACTGTCGTTAACTGGCTAGTGTGGCAATATTCAGCAGCTGCAGTTGCTCTTGCAGTTAATCTCCTATTCAGAGGATGGATGTGGAGTTTACACCAGGCCTCCTGAGGAGTTATTTTCTGAACCGCAACACGTTCAGCTCGAACACAATCGAGTTCTGTGTGAAATTTGCAGATACTTGAAACTGGAAGACAGCTGATCAAAAACTAAACCAAATAACAAGGCAACGCCAGATGCATAAATTCCAACATCACATAAAAGAAAAGAAAAAAGCCAGCAAAAACAAGACACAGCAGGTCTTTCTATACGTGTTAGCTTTACAATAACGGCACTTGGCGAGATGGAGTTAGATGAAACCCCACCCAGAACTCAAAATAGTGACTGTGAGTGTGATCAAAGCCACAAGGGGCTGGATGACATTTCCTTATTTCCTTCTTGGTGATGCAGAAAATAAACAAGGACCTCAACAAAGGTAGAAACACCAACCGAGAACATTGGAAATTGAAGGGGGGAAAACAATAGAGTGGACAGAGGCAAGGACAGAAGAGGTGAGCTTGACGACAGTGTGCAGGCACAGAACAACCCCACAGGACGGTGTTAAATGTGGTGGTCAGAATGAGAATGGCCTCCATGGGCTCGCGTATTTGAATGTTTGGTTCCCAGGTGGTGAACTGCTTAGGGAGGATAAGGTGCAGCCTTGTCAGAGGAGGTGAGTCACTGGGGATGGGCTTTGAGGTTTCAAAAGTCTGTGCCATACCCAGTTAGTTCTGGCATTCTCTGTCTCCTGTTTGCAGATGGGATGCAAGCTTTCGGTTACTGTTCCTCCACCCTGCCTGCTTGCTGCAAGGCTTCCCTCGTGAAAGTCATGGACTCACCCTGTGAAAGTATAAACAAGCCTCCAGCCAAATGCTTTCTTTTATGGTGTTTCTTCATAGCAACAGAAAAATAAGATAATGAAATAATAAAAAAAGATACTAGTGAGAATTCAAAGATATATGTGATACTCTGAAAAGATTAAACATTCAGGTATACAATAGAAGGAGAAGGCTCTCATTCTAAATGTATAGAAAACATTTTTAAAAGAATCGTAACAGAAAATTTTACAGAGCTAGAAAAAGTTATCCAAACACAGGAGGTATTGGGGGCAGGAACAGACAAGACTGGAAAAGAACCTCACTTGTCATTTTAAAATTAAAGCATTGAATATACAGAACAAAAAACTATACTGAAGACAGTAAGAGAGAAACAAAAAAAAATTGCACACAAGGGCAGGCCCCTAAGAAAACAGCAGATTATTCAACTGAGACTTTAAAAACCAGAGGGATTGGAATGGTGTATTTCAAGTTCTGAAATATCTGCCAGCCCATACTAACCAGCAAAGCTACTTATCATAACTGAAGGAAAATAAAACCTTTCCAAAACAAAAATAGACTAAAAGAATTTAGGATCGCTAAGTCAGTTCTACAACAGATGATTAAAGAAATTCTTCAGATTGAAGGGGAAAAGTCCCCATACATCAGGCCACTGGGAAGAATAAACCATACTATAATAATAGCTAAGCAAGAGAGGAAGAGGGGAAAAATTCAATATTAACAAAATGATAGGAATTAATACACATCTTTAAAGAACAATTCGGAACACTGATGGTCTTAATTCCTCAGTCAGAAGACACAGACTAGGAGATGGGATCAAAAGGTTGGAACAAACTCCTTATTGTTCCTGAGGAATATAGCCCACTACAAAAGACAGACCCTCCCTTAGAGTGAAAGGCTGAAGAAACATATTCTGAGCAAAGAGACAAACAGAATAAACAGGTGTCACTGTTCCAATATTTGACAAAATAAACTTGAAGCTCCAGCTATTAAAAACAGATAAAGATGGTCAGTTTTTGCTGACTAAGTGAACAATTAATCAAGAATACAATTCTAAACTTAGCAGCCTGAACACAGCTGTACCACATTACATGAAAAAAATAAAAATTAAAAAAAAAATAATACTAAATGTGAAGTCACCAAATTAACCTCAGTACAATAGGAGTGGGTGGCATAAATATCCTATTCTCTCTAGCTGATAGGCATTCAAATAAAAACTAAACAGAGAAATCTCTGAATTAAGTGACATTATATATCAAATAGACTTAATAGGCTGCCAAACACCCATACAAACAATAAAGAATATATGTTTTCCTTGGGAGTCCATGGAGATTTCTCTAAAATATATCATATACTAGGACACAGAACAATTCTTAACAGATATAGGAAAGCTGAGATAACTTCTTATATTCTATTTGATCATAATGGACCAAGACTACACATCAATAGCAAGGGAAACCCTAGGACATATACAAACTCATGGAAATTAAGCAATGAACTATTGAACAGTGAATGGGTACTGTTCTTAGAAAAACCAAGACTGAAAAAATTTACAATCCTAGAATCAAATGAAAATTACAGCACACCATATCAAAACCTATGAGATACAATGAAAGCTGTCTTAAAAGGAGAATTCTAAGCTCTAAGTGTCTATATTTAAAAATTGGAGAGATTTAAATAAATAACTTAATGAAACACCTTAATAGTAACTAATAGAGTAAATACAAACAAGCCATGTAAAGATAAAATATGAACAGAGAGTCAGGATTATGTATATCATTGTGTTTTCTTTGAATTTTTGACTATAAAGAGCTAAGTAATCAACATATACATTTAAAAAGTATCTTGACTTCAAAATTTGAGTCTAAGGATACGTTGCTTTGGAAAAGAGGTTCTTCTTTTATTTCCACAGAGGATGAGAACATGTGGAATCCTTCCAGACTAATGTATTTTGATGGACAAAAGATGCCCCCAAAATTATGTTGCCCAACAAAAAACAGGAAGCAGTTTGGAGAGACCTATGCTATAGAGATTTGCATTGGTATGGATTTTGGTTTATCGATACAATTTTTTTTTTTTTTTTGGTTTTTCGAGACAGGGTTTCTCTGTAGCCTTGGTGCCTGTCCTGGAACTAGCTCTTGTAGACCAGGCTGGCCTCGAACTCCCAGAGATCCGCCTGCCTCTGCCTCCCGAGTGCTGGGATTAAAGGCGCGTGCCACCACCGCCCGGCTTATCGATACAAATTTAAGGTCAATTTTGATATATGTATAATTCTTCTCTTGATTAAGGCATAGTGTTTGTGCATCTCATTTAAAAATGTACTGTATAATTAAGAAATCCTAAACATCAAGAAAACAACTCAACAAAGCTAGGTTGTGGAACTGAGAAAGTTCTTGAAAAGAAATACAAATGACCCATAAGCAGTCTAAAACGATTTCAACAGCATTAGCTATCAAAGGTACGCAAATGAAAACTACCTGGAGATTCCATCTGCTGGCTGGTGTTTTGTCAGCTCTACACAAACTAGAGCCATCTGAGAGGTGGGAAGCTCAGCTGAGAAAATGCCTCCATACGATCAGCCTGTAGGGAAGCCTGTGGGGCTCTTTTCTTGATTAATAATTGAGGTGGGAGTTCCCAGCCCATTGTGGATTGTCCTATCCCCTGGCAGGTGATCTCGGGGTAGATAAGAAAGCAGGTTGAGCAAGCTATAGTGAGCGAGCCAGTAAGCAGAGCTCCTTATGGCCTCTGCTTCAGTTCCTGACTCCAGATTATGCCTTGAGTTCCTACCGGGAGGTCTGCCAGTGAAGCAGTTGACAGGAGAGCTATAACATGAAATAAACTCTTTCCTCCCAGGTGCTTTTGATCATCATACTTTTATCCCAGCAATAGAAATCTAAGACACAATATTACCCAGTCCATCATTAACAAATCAAATGGAAACACTGACGAGGATGTAGTGAAAGGGGACACTCATCCGCTGTTTGTGGGAATGTAAGTTGGTGAAGCCACGAGAAAGCTGGACAGAGGTTTCTCAAAAAGCCAAAACTACACCTACCGTATGCCTGAACTAAAGCCACTCCTATAAATACACCCAAAGGTCTGTTTCCTTCTACAGACACTCACTCAGCCACGGTCACAGAATAGGAGGAAGTGGAATCAGTTTAGATGTTCCTCTGCTGGGTAGTAAAAATGTGCTCTATATCCCCATGGACTTCTGTTCGAGTGTAAAGGAAAAACATTAACTTTGCAGGGAGATTGATGGAACTGGAAAATAGTGATCTAATTTGGGCTCAGAAACATAAATGCTACATGTTCTCTCTCTTCTATATGCCTAACTTTGAAATTTTTGATTTGTGTCTTTAAATTGAAGTAAGTGAAAAGGCCCCCAAAAGTCAGAAAGAGCCCATGAGAGGAGAGAGAAAAGAGACCTACATGGATGTCGGGATAGTAGAATATGTGTGATGGTAAAGTAGAGGGGGAGAAAGTTGAGGTTAGAGGCTTAATCAGGAGGGGGACATGTGGACTGAAGAGAGGCAGACATGGATTAAATGGAACAAAACATACATAAAAGTCTTTATCCAGGGCTGGAGAGATGGCTCAGCGGTTAAGAGCATTGCCTGCTCTTCCAAAGGTCCTGAGTTCAATTCCCAGCAACCACATGGTGGCTCACAACCATCTGTAATGAGGTTTGGTGCCCTCTTCTGGCCTGCAGGCATACACACAGACAGAATACTGTATACATAATAAATAAATAAATATTAAAAAAAGGTCTTTATCCAGTTCTACTCCTTTACAACCCAATATAAAAGTATGCAATTGTTTCTTAAAAGGTGCTTAAGCAGAAATACCCTGCATGGGTTGATAAGACGCATGCCAGAAGACAGGGTTATTAATCAGAAATCTCAAGGCCAGACAGAAGACACTTCCCTGTGAGTTGGTCAAGGAGGCCCCAGAGGCTCCAAAACAATGCTGCAAGACAACATTGGTCTCACCCTGTGCTGAATACTGCATGCTGCAATACTGACATGCCCGTCAGAGCATGCCCAGTGGTTTAACACTGACACAGATGTTATGGGGGTAACCAGCTGCTTTTTCATTGGATTTGGGAACTGCTCCCCAGGAGAGACTCATGCCTGATACTGTAAACCTGGTGAATAATTCAAGGTTAAGGAGTTCATAGGATCTAGGGAGGAGCCTATTACTGCTGTTTTGCTAAATGCTCCCATTGTCAAACTGCTGTGTAAATATTTAAGCATACATACATATGTATTTTTTGTGTTCTATTTATGAAAATATTTACGCTCAACCTTGACGAGCAGTCAAGGATATGATAAAAATCTCCAGTCTTCTTCTATTCTGCAAGGACAATATTGAAAGTCTGTTGCTGAGCCAAGACCTTTGGAATGACTAAAGCTCTGGGAGTGGGGAAGCATCTGCTGCCACCTGGTGGACATTATGCATCGTTTGCATTAGTGCCTTTAGGCAGCTTCAGAGCCAGTCTGTCCACAACCCCCAAGGAGGAGCGATTGCAAACCCTTAGGGGTCTTAATTAGTAAAGTTGACAGATGTTAGAAATGGGTTTCAGAAAATGTGGTGCCCAAGCAGTTTGTACCAAAATCACCTGTCGGTGTGTTAGATGACAAATTCCTGACTCCCACCCAGATCTAATAAAGAAGTTCCTAAGGTGTGGTTCCGTACCCATCTATCCTAGGGGAATAAAAATTGGAAAACCAAGCGTTAAAACACCAGAAAGAGAGCCAGTGGCTCATCTTGCCATTTTACACTCTAAATGCAGAACCCACAGGATTCCTTGGAGTTCCCTGCTTGCTGGGCCACAGAGTGAGACACTGTCTCCACAACATAAAAGCAATCCCCATCCAAAGCTCCAGATAAACAAAAACACCGAAAAGACATCACTTTACTCAAACAAATGTGCTATGTACAAAAGACTTAGTCTCACTGAGTTGATGAAGTACCAAATTAAAATTAAAAGCAAATATTTGGAGTGATACGTTTACTTTGTTTCAATGTTACGGGTGGAGCTGCGTTACTTTGAGCATGAAGTTTTCAGTGCCAAGTTCTTGGTTTGGTTTGAGACAGAGTCTCCTGAAGCCAAGGCTAGCCTCCAAACTTCTCTGTGAATGAAGGTGACCTTCAACTCTGTTCCAACCTCCACCTACCTCAGCGTGAATCGTCAGTTTCTGCGTTTAAGCTGGCTTCAGAAGCAGGCATTTCCTAACTGAGATTCCAGCATCTATGGAGGTCATAGTCGGCCACCGTGAAGAATTGCAGTTAGCCAAACAGGACAAAACAAGCAGGCCAGGTGACCAGGCCACCATCTGCTGGTGCTGAGAGTGGTAAGGAAGAAAGAAAGAAAGAAAGAAAGAAAGAAAGAAAGAAAGAAAGAAAGAAGGGAGGGAGGGAGGGAGGGAGGGAGGGAGGGAGG
>NW_026067890.1:7816205-7886698 GCF_014885135.2 Alexandromys fortis
GGAGGGAGGGAGGGAGGGAGGAAGAGGGGTTGGGGAGGGGAGGGGAGGGGAGGGAGGGAGGAAGGAAGGAAGGAAGAACGAAAGAACCAGAAACCTGATTCTGATTTACAACTCTCTGGCCACCTGCTCTGTCCTGCCTTGGCTTGTTCTGTGGCGAATCTTAGGTGGAGTGGCTGGCTGTTGAGGGCACACTAGAAGAAAAATGACCATGGGTAAACCAACACAAGACCCAGGTGTGGCTTTTTGGGTTTCGTTGTTGCTGTTGGGACCCAGTCGTGGGTTGTGTTTGACTGTAACTAGATGTCACACAAGGAAAACTAAGCAACGTCAGTTTAATTATATTCGAAAGAAAAAGTACGCTGGATCTAAATAAAAATTCCAGATCGAGGCTTGTTTTGATTTGTCATTCTTTTAAAGATCAAGTCTTCTGAGCTCTGACTTCTGCTTCTGACTCAGAAACATTCTCAAAGTTCCAGGAAATCCACAAAATTTCCTGAGCTGCTAGGTCCCTCCCTGCATCGCTTCTCAGACTGGCTCGCTGCCTTCCTGGGAGCTGGGTGCCTGCTCTGTGGAGGCCTGAGTTTCACTGTGGTTTTGGAAAGCAACCATGCCTCTCAGGCAAGGAACACAAGTACTGCAAAACAGGTCGGGTTGTTGACCCTTCATTGTCCTACGTGACTGCCACAGGCCCAAGACAGTGAGCGGCAGTGAACCGGTCAGTGGGTGCGGTCAGCACACTGAAGGCTTTGGGAAAGGCGAGTAGGGGTGTCCCACTTTCAATATGACAGGTGATCCTACTGAACCTTATTCAGAAGGCTGCCTATGTTACTCTGAGAATATATTTGACTTACCAAGATCTCTCCCACAAAGAGTACTCTCCAGATTGCTAAGGATAACATATTCACTCTATCAGTAGCATTGTTCTGAATTAAACATTATCTCAAAATATTACAAAGGATTATCTCAAAAATTCATCCTGGTCTCGCCTTAATGCTCACTGAAACTATGCCAGCGCACCTGGGGGCTACAAAGCAGGAAAATGAAAGCAGCTGAGCAGAGAGGAACCGTGCAGGGAGAGTGGGGCTGGCCGGGTGGGGGGAGGGCGCGGAACACAGGTAGTTGAAGCTCTGGATGAGGTCAGAACACTGGATTTCAAGGATACCCTGAGCTACATAAGCAAGAACAAGTCTAAAATAACAACAAAAATCAATGAAGATGGACCTCTCAAATATTTTGGGAAATGGACTTCTGATGTCCATATGAGATTTATACAGATACTGGATAGGGTCTCTAGCCCAGGTTAGACTCAAACTCCCTAGTAGCTGAGGATGACCTTGAACTCCGGCTCTTCCAGCCCCAACCTCTCAAAGGTAGGTATCACAGGCAGGCACTACCACACCAGTTTTTACAGTGCTAGGGATTGGTGTGGGGGGCGGGCCTTGTGCACACAGGTAAACAACTGAACTATATACACTCCCCTAGTTGTGGGAGTTCCCCTAAAAGTAAGATTCACGCCAACAAAGAACCCACAAATCTTGTCTGGCAAGATTTCCCTGCAAAGTTTCTGAAATAACAGTTCTGGTTTCTGGCGGGTGTGTTGTTAATGGAAACAACAATATCTAACACTCGCTAAGTGCTTTCCATATGTGAGTGGTTGCTCTATACATATAGTGCACATTCATTTGCGTAAGATGCATTTCACAGCTGAGATCCTGGGGTATGGAGAGGCACAGTCATTTGTTTAAAGCCTTGATACCCACAAGAAACAGGATTGGATTAAGATGAAGGCAATTTTGCTCCAAGGACACACTATTTTTTTTTTAAAGACTTACTTATTTTTATGTATATGCCTGCCTGCATATGTGTGTGTACTACAAGTGTGCAGTACCACCAGAGGCCAGAAGAGGGCACTATATCCCCCAGGAATTAGTTGTTAGCCATGCTATGTGGGTGCTGTGATTCAAATTCTTGTCACCTGGAAAAGCTCTCAACCTCTACACCATCTCTCGGGCCATGAAGGACACACTCTTAACCACTATAAAATGGGCCCCTGGTGTGGGAACAGTGGCCTGCACTTGTCATTTTAACACTTTGGAGGGTGAGGCAGGAGGATCACAGAAAAATTGCAGGCTAACCTAGGTTCTGTAGTGCATTCCAAGCCTGTCATGAATACACAGTGGGAGTCTATCTCAAAAATAAATAAAAAAAAATGGGGGCACCTCTGTATGCTCTGAGTGTGCATGTATTATTTCATGTACAGCATGGAGTTCACTTAAGACAGCAGCTCTCGACCTATAGATCATAACCCCTCTAGGGGTTTGCATATTGAATATCCTGCATATCAAATATTTGCTCTGCGATTCATAACAGTAGCAAAATTATAGTTTATGAAGTAGCAATGAAATAATTTTTTGGCTGGAGGTCACATGAGGAACCGTATTAAAGGGTTGCAGCATTAGGAAGGTTGAGAATCAATGACTTAAGGGGCAATTATTTTGTTATTATCCCAAATCAAATCATGGCCCTATCCCCTCTCCAGCCCTAGGTTTGGAACCCAAGACCTCACACTTGCGGGGCAGTTACTATGCTATTGAGCTATACTTCACCCACCAAACCATGGCTTTTTTTTTTTAATTCACAAATTTTTGTTATTTAGTATCATTCTCTTTAAATTTTGAGGGTTTTCTTTCTTTGCTGTTTTCTCTTGGTCCCTTATTGTCCTGAAACCAACGAACACAGCTCTGGTAACTTGTGAGACTAGAAGCGGTGGGCGGGCGTTTGGAGGACTTGGTCTGGCACATTCCCCTGAAGTGGAAGGTGTGGACTATGGCTGCAGGGAATTATTTGACAGGGGCCGTGCTAGCTAAGTTTATGTAAACTTGACCCAGGCTAGCGTCATCTAAGAGGAGGGAGCCTCAATTGAGACAAGGCCTCTTTAAGACAGACTGGAGGCCAGTCTCTAGAGCATTTTCTTAGTCAGTGATCGATGGGGGATGGCTGTGCCCATTGCCAGTGGTGCCATCCCAGGCTTGTTGGCTCTGTATTCTATAAGAAAGCAGTCTTGGCAAGCCTTGGGGAGCAAGCCATAAGCAGCATCCCCCATGGCCACTGTACCAGCTTCTGCCTCCGGGTTCTGACCCTGTGTGGGTTCCTATCCTGACTCTTCAATACTGAACTACAATGTGGAAGTGTAAGCCTTCCTTCCCCAGCTTGCTTTTGGCCATGGTGTTTCATCGCAGCCAATAGTAACCCTTACGAGGACAGTGATAGTTGTGTGTGGTGGGGAATCTTCCAGTGGGGTCAGCACAGCAGGAAGGGATTGATGCCTCCACGTACATCCAGGGTGGCTGCTGGCTCAACGGGAAGTGTTGCTCTCAAGGATCCCAGGGATAAGTACTTGTATCCTTTGAATCACCGGGAACTGCTGAGTCCCTCATTATTCTGCCCAGAATCACCGTTGAATTGCCAAGAGTTATGGGTTTTGAAATAACCCAACTTTGGAGACTGCCTCATAGGACATTTCTTTGAGCTACAGGTCCCATGCCTAGCCTGCCCATTTAATCCAGCCACACAAGCTCACTGTCAGAGCCATATTTTTAAACTTATAAAGTAGATATTTCTTAGAGATTTATTATTTTCATTTCCGACAAGATTATAGCATATAAATTTTTGGACTTCTTATGCTGAAAGTAGGGTCCTTCCTAAGTCCACTCACTGTAGCCAAAGCCTTTTATAGAGCACAGGGAACTGTATGGTGAATTTGCTTGCCCAACAGACAACTAAAAGGTCTTAAGGAGTGAGAACCCAGGGTGGAAACCATACAGTCTTGTTTGGAGAGTACAGCCTTGGCCGGCATATAGCTAAGACTTGTGCACTACCCAAAGCTCAGAACTACCACAAAAACTTCATTAGCTCTTTTGAGCCCAAGAAAGAACTGAAACATCTTAGAGTTTGGTCAGTAGATCTAAATGCTAGACACTTGCAAACAGCACCCTCTCTGAGTTTCAGGTGTTTCATAAAGAAGGAAAACACCTCGGCTCTAGGGGCAATTCCAAGGAGTAAATGTGGTGTGGCTTAAGAAGGTAGGCTGCTACCACCAGGGCGTGCTAGCTCTCAGCGTGCAGCCTGGGGCAAGGTCTCACAGCTTACAGCCTGGGGCAAGGTCTCTAGCCTCTGTGCCTCGGGGGACGTGGTCTACAGTCTGTGAAATGGGCACAAAAGATGCCACAGGCCTTACCTGGACCACTGGTCAAAAGGATACTCAGCGGACTGACAGCTAAAAGCTTTAAAAAGACAGTGTTATCTTTACAGTTTATATAAATATTTCACAAACTGCCTGACGTGTAGCAGATGACTGATAACATTAATTCTCCTGCCTGCCTTCTGCCTTCAACCTATCCCCTCAGAAGCTGTGAAACTGAGAATGGCTGCCCCGGCTTCGATCCCTAACTGCCAGTCTGATATAACCATTAGTCTTAATTTCCTGGTTGTCTAGTGTGTGAAAATACCGTTCCCTCCCCAAGAGTAACAAGACACAACACTGTACTCTTTGACGTCGACTTCCAAGAGGAAGATTTTCCTGTTTATTGCTACCAGGCGCTTTTCTTTCCCATGCAGGGCCAACTGCAGCCCTTGGCCTTTAGATTGTCTCTCAGGAACATACCAGGGACATTTCCTATGGAGCTGAGAAGGCGGGAACCCAGGGATCAGATCTTTGCAGCGTTCTGGGACATCTCTGAGTGTTCCCATCAGCAGAGGAAGGCTGAAGGGCAGGTCTCGGGAGAGTTGGCTTCGGGACTCTGACCAACCTCATAGCAGCAAGAATGAGATAAACAAAGACCCCCACAAGGATCTTTACATGGAAAAAACAGTGAAAAATAAAAGCAAAAACTGATGTGTGTGCCCATAATGAGAAAAGTCACATATAGGGTCCAGCAGAAGCCACCCTCTTAGTCTTGATTGTACCCTGTTAGCTCCCAAACTTCTGATGAAATCAGTAATCTAATAAGTGTCTGATAGGATTTGACTATTTTTTTTTCCTCACAGTGATTTGGGGGATTGAACCTGGGAACTTATCTCTGCATACTTGAGTGACACCCCTAACCCCGGATTTGACAGTGTTAAAATTAAAATTCTCTTCATTCAGTTGCCTCTGAGTAGATCTTTGATTTCTGGGTGCCAAGTGGTAGATTGCTATGCACATATCACATGGCCACACACTTTAATAATCTTGGAAACAGGCTTCACCTGATCACGTCAAGGAACCAGTTGTGTTTCAGTGGTCCTGTGGAAGATGGGAGCTCACAGGGGGAATAAGTGGTGTCAGGGCCCTATGGGAATTTACTGGTCTGCTTTGTGTCTGGAGGCCAACCCTGGTAGGAAGTCAAGAGAAGAATTTCACTTGGCATTTTCCCAGAATGCTTGTCGATTCCTCCAGCAGCTTTGAAGGTCTTTGTGTCCCCCAGAGTCCAGAAATATGGGACACTAGACCGGAGAAGGTCAGTGTTTCCGGGAATATTGGTTGTTGGAATTTACATACTTTTCTCATGATGTGTGTGTGTGTGTGTTGTGTTTAAACTTTAAAAAAACAAACTCAACAACTCTGATTTCAAGAGTTGAATGTGTCCTCCGTATTTCCTTCCGAAAGCATGTCCAGGATTGAGCATTTGAGAAAACAGGCGCTTTGTCAATGACTGATTTCAAACACCCTTCCTGAGGGCTGCTGGGAGCATTGTGGGTTCTGCTCTAAGTAACTGAGGTGACACCCAGTAAGTACTGACCACCCCAAGTCCGGCGCTCTGAACAGGCATGACTGAACATGCCCCAGAGAGGTTTGTAACAAAGACCCTTGGCGTTCTCTGTCACAGTGACTGCAGTCGGGAAAGTCGTCTCATATGTTCGTGCATCTCTTGAGAAGAGGACTTTGTTTTTGGCGTCCCAGATGTGACTAATGGATGCTAGGATATAGGCTGTGGGATAAACCGCAGCTGTTCTACACCGAGAGAGGTCAGCACCAACTAAGACAGCGTTTTTAATCTGTGGGCCGAGACCCCTTTGGGTGCCGAATGACCGTTCCACATCTCCTGCATATCAGATATGGACATCATGATCCATAACGGTAGCAAAGTTGCAGTGATGAAATATCAACAAAATAACGTAATGGCTGGGGGTCAGCACAACATGAGGGACTGTGCTAAAGGGGCACAGGATTAGGAAGGCTGAGAACACCGCTCTAGACTAAAGATGCCAGCTTACGTTAAGTAACTATTTGTAGCTCAGACATGGTTCCTGTGCTTGAAAACCAGTTGCTTCTTATGCATATTAAATAAGATGTTGGTGGGTGTCATCGTCAACAACCCTTGTAGATAGTGCCATTTTCCATGTGCGAGAGTGGTCACCCAAATGTGCATTATAAAAGCTAGTTCTAACAATGTGACAGCCTAAATATACACGCTGTGTGTCGCCCCTTCTCCACACCAAGCATGCTTATTATCGACATATTAAAAAAAACACACGTATTATCGACACATCAAAGGCCAGTGAGGGCTCTTGGGTTCAGGTGTCAGTGCACTCCCTCCAGAACGTGGGGGCAATGCTGTGCTTGTATTTGTATGCTATCTGCCTTCCTCCTAGAATCTTCCACGTTGTACGCGCTTCCCCCAGCACCATGTTCCCTCTGGGATGAGAGGGGAAACTCTCAGAAGAAGAATTTAGCATAGCCCTTCAGCCAGCCATGGTATGAGTACCTCTCAGTGAATAAACAGGCAGCGGGTCCCTCTGGGTACAGTTCTTCAGGCACCCAGTACAAGGCGTGCTCAGGGATCCGTCATCGCTGTCATTGACAACAAAAATTGACTTCCTGAAGAGTGGAGGAGCAAGCAAAGCAAAACAAAACCAACCAACAAGGAAAGAAAAAAAAGGAAACCGCTTTTCCAGACTCCCCACCCAGCCAACCAGCTGACCCCAAAAACCTCCACCCAAGCAAAGCCAGGACCCAGATTTGAAGGTGGGTGCAGCAGTGGTTAGAACCCAGAGTTCTAACCTCCTACATTCCACACTGACATCCTTGCCATAACTCCAACACAGGGGTGGGGGCATGCACAGCTCCTTGGAGGAGGGAGAAGAGGAGGAAGCCCCTCTTCCTCAGGGAGTTGGTTTGGCCTTCTTTCCACACTGGTCTTTAGCGAGTTCATCTAACCTCCACCCCTTGACCCTGTGGTCCTGGGCCACCTGTAAAGACTGTCGATACTGAGTCTGTATGCTTGGCATGTCTCTCAGAGGGGTTTCTAAACCCGCAGCAGTCTCCAGAGAAGACGACAGCACAGCCTTTGGTTTTGGACTGCAGCTCGTGGCTGTGCCAAGATCACCAGTCAACCGGAAGTACGGTCAGGACACATGTCATTCCTGCACACCACAAACCACTGCAGAACCGTGGATACTTTGGGGTCACTACTAGCAAGAGCTCTTTGGAGCCAAGGATTTCAAATTAACTACCTGTCAGCCGTCAGGTAGAGCACCCATAAGTTCTAGGTCTTTCTTCTAACTCATGCTAAGCGATTTTTGGTTGTTCTCTAAGATAAAAAAAAAATGTATGCCATTCAATGAGCTGCCTACGCCGGCAATGAGTAACACAAACACACTGTCGTCTAAGGGGTTGGTCTTCAGCAAGAGTCTTACTAATTGATTTCCATACAGGCAAACAGACCAAATCACTCCCGGTAGTTGCATCGCCAGCAAACGCAACAGGTGGTTTTCTAGAGGGAAGAGGGCAGCGAGTTCCACCGCTCTGCAGCTGACCTCCCTACATTTTGCAAATACCTAAAACTGACAGTTTGACAAGGATGCTCCCAAAAAGAAATGGGTACTCTCCAAAGGGAAATCCAGATGCTGTAAGAGAAACCTTAGGGAGATGATTAAGGTTAGAGCAAAGTCATATGCAAAGCTTGTAAGGAATACAAGGAACAGATAAAGAAGGCAATGGTTTAATAGGATAGTGGAATACAGCAGAAAGACGGTGACAGAGGAAGGCAGGAATACAGGTATCTCGAGACTGGAGTGTTACTGTGTTCTCTCAAACCAGGAAAGTCTTTACATGAACTCTCTAGACACATCCATGCCCTGCCCACAGCAGACGGTTTTCCCTGGAGCTGTCATAACTGCTTTCTACTCTTCTCCATGAACTCACAACGAATAGTTTCCATGGTTGGTTGCGCCCAGACTTAAAATAGACACGAGAAAGGTCTTCAGGTTTGCGATCGGGGCCGTTATTAATCTCGTCGCCAGCTGGATGACAACATGGTGTGTAACCAATCCAAATTCACAAGGTAACCTTGCTCAAAACTATGCTGGCTCATCAAATGCAAGTAAGAAAATAAAGGTGCAAGAATAGAATTGCAAGGGACAGTAGAGGAAGCATGGGTCAAAAGCAAGCTGAACAGGAGAAGAAAGTCTGTGAGGTCACCCAGACAGGCTCTCAACAGTTCTTGTTTGTCTCCACGCACCAGCTCCTGTGGTCAGAACCCTCCCAGTCCCAGTTAGGCGGCTTCTCAAAGCCAAAGAGGAGCCATGTGTGACTTTCTGTCTATCCTCCTTTTGATGTTCCTTCGCTCTACTGTGCCCCCCTTTGCCTCAGCTGAGGAAAACAAACACGTGCTATCATGGGCAATGGGAGATACCCTCACAGCTCCCTATGGAACTGGGCAAGGACCGCGGAAAGCCATTTCTAAGGATAACGAGGTTTCTCGCCCTACACTAATTACTTCATATATGTCTTCTGAAGTGAGTCAACATGTGTGAGAACAGCTAGTAAGGGGCCCAATACCGAGTAAATGCCTGTGTCTAAGAACCTCCTTGCAAGCTATTGCTAAGTTATGTAAATCCCAACAAGTCTCTTGTGTTCCTTCTCTGCGGTAGAACAGGCGTCTGAGGTGACTGGCCAGAGCTGATTCCTGCCCTCCAGAGATTTCCTATTTCCTTAACACCAGAAATAGGACTAAAGAATGACTTGAGGGGAATCTCAGCCAGCATGCTGTATTTTCACCCTTTTGAGCCCTTCCACTATGGGAACACAGCTATGTTACATAAAGGCTGGGCTTCCAAGCTTGGATACACTGATTGCTGTCTTTGGCTAAAGCTTAAACCTAAGTATCCTGCTTACTTGATGTAATGGCACATGCCTATTTTGGGATATCACAGATAGATGTAAGTGTGCAAAGAAAATAAATATATTTTAAGTCACACTGAGTTGGGGTTTTGACCCAAAACCATGTTATTATGCTTCTTGGACCCAGACTGGGAGGTAAGGTATCTGAAATTACGTAAGTTGAGGATTGGCTAAGCTTTCTTGGGGGACTCAACACTGCAAACAATTCATTTCAAGCAAAGCGGACACTCAGCTTCAGCTACGAGATCACTCTTCCGCAGCCGACGGTTTCCACACCTGGACTGTGACACCGCTTTTCTTGGCTGAGAACTTCGGCCTTGGTGCCACAAAATAGGACGAGGAGGCCGATTCTTGCTTCGGCGAGGTGGGAACACTCACAGGAACTGGGGATGCGCTCACAGGCGAGGTGGGCTCCGCGAAGAAGGAGGGCTGAGAGGGATAGGCCGGTACCGAGTACACAGATGAAGCCTGCGCATTGGTGGGAGAGCCAACATTCACCTGTCGGGGAGGAAGGGCGTGCTTCACGGCCGGGCCTGAGGTGACCTTGACCGTTGACTTTTGAGGGAGGCTATCCTTTGCGCCAGGAGGTTGGAAGGTGAACAGAGACGCGTTGAGCTGATACGGTTGATGTTTCATGACATCCAAAGTGTTAAGCGGTTTCTTGCCCTTTTTCTTGCTTGTTTTGGAGGCCTGGGCGGTAGGTGGCTGAGACTTGATAGCAGCCAGTGGGTATGAGGGGGAATGAATCGGATTGTAGGCCATAGGAGGGGGTGCTCGGACATTCGAGGAGTACTTCCAGCTGGCTGGCAGGGATGGCGTAGGGGACTGGGCCCGAACTGCGTGGGCCTGCACCGTGTCGGAATCTACCACGTACTTCTCCATCCTTGACTGCCTTTTAGCAAACAGCTGGGCTCCTTTCCCGCTCATTCCAGGAAGCTCATTGGCTGGTCCCCCGGCACCAGCGTGAGCAGCATTTACTTGCGGTGTGGGTGCCGATAGCTTGGGTGTGTAGTTTTGACTGACGACTGCTTCTTGGGGCCCTTTGAAGGGACCGGCCAGGTTCAGTGAGCTCGCAGGCCGGGCAGGAGGGCAGGAAGGCTGGGCTATTTTGATGGAGGACACAGCTGTGACCTGTGGTGGGTTCGGTAGGTTTGATGTGGAGAAGGCAGGACGCTGGGATGGAGCCACTCCTGGAGACCAGACTGGAGAAACTGGGGTTACTGGTTGTGAGGAGGAGGACTTGACTGCAGGCTTTGGAGCAACGGGAGGTGGGGTCTTCTGCTTAGCAGAACTTTGCATGAAGTTACAAGCCTCTGCGCCTAAGCTGAGATAGTCTTCTTCCGGCCCCGAGTCTCCTCCAGCTCCAGTGCCTCGCTTACCTTCTGCATTTTGAAGAAGTGACAGGAGCTCAGGGTTGGGGCTTACTTTGGTTTCTTTGAATGTAAACATGGGTTTTGTTGTGCCTCGCCTTCTGGCTTCCTGCAGTATGCCTGTTCTTTTCGCCGGCACTGCGATCCTCTCGTCCCGAGAAGCTATTTGCTCAGAAGAATCGTAGAACGCTGGCTGTGACCATGGAGCAGGCTGGGGCCATGGCGGGGGCTGTGCTGGGCCAGTGATTGGACTTGCTACCCCTCTGGAGAAGGCTTCAGGTGGAGGTGAGACGGCAGAGTAAGGTGGCGGGGCAGGAAAGTCGGACATGGGGCTAGTCACACTCCGGGTTGGGGAGAAGGGGGCTGTTGGCTGGTTCATAGTTCCCAGGAAGGGCTTGGCGGTTCTATTCATAGGGATCATCCTCGGGGCCCCTGCAGTCTCAGAAATGCCACTGAAGCCATTCTGTTGTGGCACATTGCCAAGACTACAGCCCATTTGGATGGAGCTTTCACTCACAGAGCTCTGCATTCTCACGGATTCCTCTTCCTTCCTTTGATAAGAAGTCACGGTTCTCAGACCGTCCGTCTGCAGCCCGTCTGGTTCTCTGGCTGGCAGCGCACCCGCCTTCTCCTCTTCGTTTTGGGCAGCGAACTGTTCCATCCTCTCTCTCTGCTTAGCAAACATGAGCGCCCCCTTGCCTGTGGTGTCTGGCAGCATCTCCATCTTGTCCCCTCGGCTCAGTTTCTTTTCAATGTCCACCAGTCCAGAATCCCAGTCAAAGTTCACAACTTGTGTGTCGTCGTCAACGTCCGACAGTAGCTCTTCATCCACTTCTGACTCGCTCGTTCCAAGAAATGCGACTTCACTTATCTCGTCCTTGTCACCTTCCTCCTGGTCCTCCTCCTCCTCCTCTCTTTCAAGCTCGCCAGTCCCGTAACTGATTAGGGTGTACTTCCGGGCCCTCCGCCTCCGCTTCTTAAACATCAACACCCCCTTGGAGTTGGGGTTGGGAGCATCTGTTAGAAGGAGAGCGATGCTTTTGCATTTAGACTTAGCTTCTTTCACTTGCTTCTCAGACAGACTTTCGCTCCTCCTGAGCCCTAGGAAAGATACACAGATTGTATTCAATTGATGAATGCAAGGACTAATGCATTGCAATTGATTCCCAATGGGGAAAAATGAATATATACAAAAAATTCATATAATTGGGTACTGAAATTTGAAGAAATCTAACTCGTTTTTCATTTATTCTACCCCCGTCCACGGTGTTTGGGGAGTGCACAGAATCAAGCACTGAACCACACACTCTTCACTGCTTTTCAGATTTGCACTTACATAATAGTAATATAGAGCCCAGCATATCTTGTTCCATTTCCTCACCCAAGCGCAGCTTTATATATGCTGATTTATAACACAACTCAGAGCCCCCCACTCCCGTGGCTTCTTAAACTTTAATTAAAAAGAAAAATAGGTTGGGAAGTTCCAGTTGATAGGATATGATTGCATTAAAAAGAATATCCTTTAGGAACTTGAAAACAAGATGTACTTTGTACTGACATATCTAAAAGAAAAAATGTCAAAACTGAATTGCTTCGATGCAATGCATTTAAATACTTAAGTTTCTTCTTTTTTCCTTTGAGGGCCACTTCAAATCTTTCCATTGGGCTGCTGAATTAATACAAATTCACAATAGTGAATTATTAATAATCGACAGCACCGAGCTAATAATTAGTTGTATTTTTGAGTGCTGGAACATTGTGAAAATCTGTAATAAGCTCTAGGTTCAACACTATCTACAGAATTCTATAACTGTAACAGTCTCCTGCAAATACAATGCTGCTTAAGTTGCAGAAAGAATGAGTGCAAAGCTTGGGGATGTTTAAAAATTGTATGACTTGAGGTCTTTTAAGCTATCATTGAAACTGATCCAACAATTATGCCATAAAAAATAACTTGGCAGTTTTAAAATGACAAACTTTACATTTTCATTTTACTGTTAGAAAAAAAACTAATGACAAATGAATTTATAGCATCAATTAATTGTAACCACTTTTAATGCGCATGATCCACAAATAAATTTTGTAATGAGTTAAATAAAAATACCAGAAGAATAACATATTTCATGGTTGAAATTAATTTTCGTTGTTAAAAGTCAGACTTGACAAATCAAAAAAAAATGGAATGAGAGAAACTAATTTTGGAGTAACCTTACAGGTATTTTTCTGGTGATCCAATTTTGTGCAGACCAAATAGTTCAAAACATGGTCATTATTAAATGTGATTCCTTTTTGACTAGTGATGTTACAGCTTGTTATTAAACTGACAGTAACAACTGCACGGTGTCTGCTCGCTGCCAGCTTGTGAACTATGCACATGCCGTCATAGCACTGGGGCTAATATGCTATTATATATGTGAGGGTGCCTAAAGGAGAGGGCGCGGCCACTGGCACACGCCAACACAGCTACAGATGCCTGTGCTAAAAATATGCACCCAAAGGAACAACAAGGGATCGAAAGCTAATGCATGACTTTGGGAAACCAAGCTCACTGCTATTGGGTACAGGCAGCCTTGTATCCTCAAAGAAAACCCAAAGTTGGTAAAGCTTAGGGAAAAGAACTATATGCCCAAAAGAAAAAAAAAATAGGAGCACTTAGCTGCCATTCTTGACCTCGTTCTATTTGTGACCCTAGTAACCCAGATAAAACAAAATCCGGCAGAGGCCTTGCATTAAGCCACATTTTCTGTGGGGGAGCCCTGAGCTGTCTGCCCATGGTTCTGGAGACCTAGCCTGGAGGGTGATGCGCACCGCCACCTAGTGAAGCTTACTCCACAGCAAGGATCATGTAACCTAACCGCTGGGCATCACATATGCCCCTGTCCATCAAACACTTCTGCAAGCATCATCAAGCCGCAGAATACTTCTTTCTTTTTTTTTTTTCCCCAAAATGAAGCTCTGCTTTTAATATCAGAGTGGAGCCTGCATTAAAGGTACTTCGGAAGAAGACAGAACTGTTTGTGTCATTTAAACTGAGTCCACTTAACTTCCAATACCCTTAAGAATATTTTAAATACGAAATGTCATAACACTCTTCAGCAGATAAAAGAGGCATGTTGTATATTTCTTTAACAGTTCCTGCATCTTTGGGAATAAAAATAAATGTTTATGAAAAACATTTCGGTCTAATATGAAGTTCAAATTTACTGCTTCCAATTCCGAAACTGGCATTTTCCACACTATTCAGATTTGATATTTTATGCATTAATTGAAGCATTAAAGATGGTAAAAAGGTCTTAAAAAAACTTTTTAAAAAAAATTTATGCAGTTCAACTAGCAAAATATTTTAAAAGCCCAGCTCCCCAGACAGCGGCCCCCACCCACGGCAGGACTTACGAGCATGTCGCGCCCTGTGTTTGTGTGGTCTGCTGTGATCCTTTCCCGGGCGTTGATCTTCCCCCTGCTCGGTGCCTTCTGGTGAGACGGCAAAGGAGACCAGAGAAGGAGGTGCTTCTGACCGCCCTCCTTCCACCCCAGAAGCCACACACCCCTTTCCTGCCTGCAGCCTGCACTCTTCCGCCTTCTGCCTGTCAGAGCAGTCCAGAATCACTTCCACCTGGGGCAGCCCTGCGCCTCCCGCTTCTGTCCTTTGGATCACGCTCAGCTGCCGGCCGCTGGAGGTCTGGCTTGTTGTGCTGGGCAGGAGAGAAGAGTCTGCTTCCTCCTCAGGAGCAGCGACCGAATTGATGTGGACGGTCCTCTCGTGTTGTGAGCTCCAGTCTGGGTCAGGAGCCTTGGAGTTCTCGTTTCCCTGGAGAGTCACTATAGGGCCACTAGCATACTGATGTCTTTCCTTTGAGAGGGACAGTTGGAGCTCAACCACACGGCCCGGCTGGCCGCCTTCTGCCTTTTCTCTTAAGATGACCTCCTCTACCAAGTGTTCTTCTTGGGAGCCAAGCATCTGGGGAATTTTTTCTCCCGTTGTACATTCTGCATAACCCCAATCATTTCCTTGGTCCTCGGTTAGGGGAACTTTACTTGGGACTGAAGCGAGAAAGAAGTCTTTGCACTGGGTGTTGGTGGCTGGAAGAATCTGCAAGGTGGTACTTTCCATGGGCCCCTCCTGTGTAAGATGCTGATGGTTTGTGTTTTCTGTTTCAGAGTCCAAAGTCTCACTTGTACCACTGCATGGTCTGCATACAAAAAACATAAATAAATTCCAAACAGTTATATCAGCTTGTGTTCCACCTGCCAAAGAATTTCCCAACACCATTGATGTCTCATGCATGGTTCAACAAAAATTTCCTCAATAACTCCAGCGTATTAGAAAATAGAACTTGACGGCTCCTCTACATGGTTAACTAAAGATCATCAAGATAAAATTGTTTTTCAAGCACAATAAAAATGCTTGCAAAAAAGCTTGAAACCTAAACCCATCTTTGATTCAGCCTTTATTTGTAAAAGCACAGGGTAGAGCTATGTGTGTGCCCCTCATTTGAAATTGTTTGGGTTTTCTCAACAAACTATGTTTGCTGTAGATGACCAGGAACTTCAGTGTCCCATGGAGTAAGTTTTGACCTAGATATCACCAAGTCACACAGACACATCCAGAACATCAGCTCAACCTTAAACTATGAATACAGTTTAGACATGGTATATGCTTAACAGGATGAAATAGAAGTCCATTCCTTAGCTCTGGTGAGCATAGTAGGCCCCAGCCAAAACTCCTATGCAAAGAGTAATCCTGTCTATGCTGCAACAAATTGCTAAGTCATGTGGTACTTATTATCTGAAATGTTGTCCCTTCTCTTTGCAGTTGTCACTTGCAGCATTTTCCTTACAGAATCCCTGCCCTCAGACTGCTTCCTTAGCTCCTATGGAGAGCAGAGCTATTCCACAGTCTCCTCTGATGAAAACCCAGCCACTTGTAGGCAGTTTTGCATATTTGTGTTTATTTCTTGCTAAGTCTCCGAGCTCTCAACCCGTTTGTAATAGAAATGTCGTTCTCGGGACAGCTATGGAAGACTCCCTCACTTCTTACTTGTAACGTTTTCAGGCGGCAGTAGCCCTCTCCCCCTTCTTGCTTCCTGGGTGTGCACCCTGACTGCTGCAGGGATCAGTCACACAAGGGGGAGCTCCTATTTCTCTTCTCCTCAAAGGAAGTTACTTTAGAATTATGTGGATATAGAATTTCAGTCCGATGGACAAAGTGTTTGCCTCTAACTGTGATGTTGACTACATTTAGAAAAACCCAACAAAAGTCAAACCAAATGTTGCTTTTTCAATACAAGCCATCTGAAAGACTTTATAATGGTATGCTATTTAAAAATTATTTAAAAAAAAACACAAAATAACATAAAAGTAAGCCAGGTGGTGGCGGCATGCCTTTAATTCCAGCTCTTGGGAGGCAGAGGCAGGTGGATCTCTGAGTTCGAGGCCAGCCTGGTTTACAGAGCACTTTCCAGGATATCCAGGACTACACAGAAAAACCCTGTCTTGAAAAATCAAAACCAACAACAAACAAAACAAAACAGAAGCCAACAAAAATTACGCTTTTTGAAACATTTTGTTAGCAGAGTAGGATAGTCTTCTTTTCACTTTTTGCGACAGGGTCTTTTTTACACTGTAGACCATACAGGCCTGGAATTCACTTCATAGCCTAGGCTTCAAGTCATGACTATCCTCCTGTCTCAGCCTCCTGAGAGATGAGAATATAAGCATGAGCCAGCAGATCCAGATGGTTCATTCTCATACAGGAAATGATGAATAGCTCTGTGCAATTGAGTTTGGGAGTGCCAGAAGTCGGAGAGGTTTAATCTAACAGAATTTGGGATGAAGGCAGCTGAAGTCACTTCATCAATTATGCATCTGAGAAGAAAGCAATTTCAACTCATTCCAGCCTTAGAGATTGGGATATAGACAAGCAGGCCAGTGCTAATATTTCGTCGGAGCTGAAATTAAATGTATGCAAATGAATAAAAAATCATAAAGATATAAGGGGGAGATACATACACACAGGTACTCAATCTCACCATTTGTACAATTAGAGAATCATTTGCTTTTGATTTTTTTTATGATTTTAATAACATCTAAGGTAATAAAAATTCAGTATTAAAAGGCTGGTTTTTGTTTTGTTTTTAAATAGTATTAGCCAGAAATTTCAGGTTAATAAGGTCAAACTTGGGTCCTTTGACTGTCAGTGATATGACTGAGGACTGTTTAGCTTCAGGCACATGTCCAGATGTGCACAGTGCTGTTGCTTTGGGTCTCATAAAATGAAAATTTCATTGGAATCTTTAAAATGATGACTGATTTATTTGACTATTTTATGTGCCTGTGAGTGTTTTGCCTGCATGTATATATGTGTACCATATTTATGCCCAGTGCCCTTGAAGGTCAGAAGAGGACCTCCGATCCCCTGGGGCTGGAGTTACAGTTTTGAGCCACCATGTGGGTACTAAGAATTAATCCATGTCCTGTGTAAGGACAACAAGTGTTATAAAGCATTGTTCCAACTCTCCAGCCCAATTAATTGCATCATAGAAATTCAAGATACTTAAAAGAAAAACAAAACAAAACATGAGCTAGCCAGCCATTCAGAGCAGCGGAGAACAAATCCATTTATCTCTAAAACGAGGTAGGTGCCTAGGTCTGAGCGTTGAACCAAATATTTTTTCATGCGATAGCATCGTAATGGAAATGGGAACCAGCAGAACATGTCCCAGACTAATCTGTTCCAGAGAAACTGGCCTCATTAAGTCAGTAAGGACAGTAAACACCAAAGGGAATAAAGCAGAAAAGGTTGATTCCCTATTTGTATGTGGATTCTTTGCTAGTGGGAGCTTGGAAGTCTTCAGACCTTTAGCAGACTCACTGTGCCTAATGCAGGAACAATTCTCCCTTGGCAACATTCCTGATACGTTGTTTGTTTTGTTTCTGTTTTTTTTTTTTTTTTTTTGCTGTTGTTTTTGTTTGTTTTGTTGGTTGGTTTTTGAAATAGTTACTCTTGGTTGTTTGTTTTTTTCACTGGTGCCTTTTAAAAGCAAAAGGCAACATTGTAAGTAAGTGGGATATTAAGAGCTTGATGAGTGAATGTTTATATATGCAGCACATGCAGGCATACATACATGGCACACACATGGACTTAGATAACACAGGGTGGTTTGGGGCGTGTTTCTTCTACACTGTAAATAATACTTTGATAGCTCCGAATCTTCATCTAGCCTGCTTTGCCATTCCCAAATATGGTCGTATTGGGAGTCCTGAGCAGTGAAAACCTGCCTTTAAGCTTTTTGTTTCGCACCTCAAGGCATCATCTTTGTATAAAAATATTATATTGGTCAATAGTTCAATGCACAATCATTTCCAATTCATCTTCAAATCTAAGAATTATAATCCCGACCTTATAGAAACTCTTCACCTTGGAAATGGTGTTGTTGTTAGGGTTAATACACCAGTCTTTCTAAAAAGGTGGTCTAAAATACCTAAGATTTTCAACAAGTGCTTGACTTGACATAAGTATTTGCAGTTAATTCTCAACTAGCCAGAAAGCCCCATCAAATGGAATTGCTCATTTTTCAAACACTGTGGTGACCTGTTTAGCTGTCCTGACTTTCTTTTCTTCCTTCCTTCCTTCCTTCCTTCCTTCCTTCCTTCCTTCCTTCCTTCCTTCCTTCCTTCCTTTCTCTTTTTTGATTTTTCAAGACAGGTTTTCTCTGTAGCTTTGGAGTCTGTCCTGGAACTCACTCTGTAGACATTTCCGGCCTCAAACTCACAGAGATCCGCCATCTGCTTGCCTCTGCCTCCCAAGTGTTGGGATTAAAGGCAAGTGCCACCATCGCCTGGCCTGCCCCAACTTTCTATGTAGAACCATGAACTCCTTAATAACTCATAGTACATATGTTCATAGACCCTATAATCATTCCAACACAGCTTCAAGCAACAAATACATCTTGCAACAAATTTGCTTTACCTTTTGATAAGCAAGTGGAGAGAGTCCGTTATGCTCTCCATAAGCTTGATGACTTCAGGGTAGGTGAGGTCTGCACAAGGGTTGCCATTGATGGACACCACTTCATCCCCCTCACACAGGCCGGAGTCTGACGCTTTGCTCTGACTTCGAATCTGAGCAGAGAGGAAAAAATTGAAAATTAGGCAATAGTTAGAATCACATAACAAGTAGAAACTAGGCCATCTTCTCCAAGAGAGAAGAAAATTATGGCCTGCAAGTTATGAATCCAACCCTGACTTTTACTTCACCTGCTAACCTGTAAGTGTATCTTAAACACATCTCACCTCTCCCAAACACACACACACACACACACACACACACACACACAATTTATGACTTACTGTAACCACACCATTTAATGCATAATATTGTAAGAAAATAGTAAACAAGCAAGTCAAACCGTCATGAAGAAACCACAAAAGAAATAAAGAATGAAGAAGAACCAGAAAAGACGCTGGGTATTTATTTCAAGGCAGAGAGTGACCACAGGAGCTTGGAGCTCCGATTTCAGGAAGCAAAGGTTGGAGATGGCAATTAAGACAGATGAAATATGCTGAAGACCACCCCAGTACCCAAGGAGATCACACGACTAGTATATTAAAGAGTAAGGACCCCTTGATTAAGAGGAACTATTCAGCCAGGCATGGCGGCCAATGCCCTTCAGGAATTTGGTTCTACATAGATTGTTCCAGGTCAGCTAGGGCTACTTAGACAGACCCTGTCTCAAAACAAAAAGCCCACCACCAAACAAACAGACAAATAAAAAACTAGTCGGGGCATAGAATTAAGGACAAAGTTTAGCAAAAAGACAAAATGATGATAATTAAAATGATGAAAATTAGAAATAATAAAAAATAGAAATAGCAATCATGCTATATAAGGCCTACACCACATTCGGCCACCAATACAGACCTAGAAGGGGCTCTAGAATATTAGTATAATAGCAGAGGAGTCTCGTTAGCTCCATAGTGAGCAGATGCTGGAGGCTAGCATCCGATGTAACTAGGCCCCACTGACATGCTTCTTACCCTCAGGCTACCCTTCCAGGCTCATGCCCCAGTTCCCTGTGCAGAGGTCTCCGGAGACCCAAAGGCTGGGTCATCGTGGTTGGACCTGGTCAACAGACAGCACTCGCGTGAGTTCAAAGAGCATGGGGACAAGAGTAAGGGTGTGTGGCCTCCCTCTGGGCCTGCTGTGCTTTGGTTTGGTAATGGCTCTGCTCTTTGGTCTAGATAGTTCTAATTCTTTTCAGCCTGTCCCATGGCCTGCACTTTTGTAATGTTCCAACAACAGGCACTGTCAACTGAGTCTCTAGGCCTGTGTCCATGCCACAGAGTGTTGGGATGGATTCTGTATTCTGTACCCTTCACGACCCAATCTTAGCTAGAGGCGCCCTTTACCAACAATAAAAAGTCAGTTTTGAGCAGCTTTATGGGCTTGCAGAACAAGACAACAAATTGATTCTTGGGAGAGAAATAAGTCCCCAACACAAACAGAGCTGTCTGTCATCCCAGCATGTGTGGCTTGGGAAATGTGCAGTCCATCACTGGCTTATGCCTGTCAAGCGGAGCTTTTAACGGTGTCTGAGCAAGCCAATGCACTAAGCATGGAGTCATCAGCATTCCTTCAGTGCGCACTTGCTACATTCCCAACCAACTACGTGACTCTGCTTCACTGGCCTCCATGTTTGTCGGCAGAACAGAACTGTTAAGCCCTCAAGAACCACGGAAAGCCTGGGCCTGGCAGTGCACACCTCTAATCCCAGCACTCTGGAGTCTGAGGCAGAAGAATTCCTGGGAATGAGACACTTCTCAAACACAAACAAACGGTTAAGAATGGTCATAGTTTCCTGGCCGTCACAATCTTCTGAAAGACTAATCTTTAGTTTTCTCTTTAAGATGGTTTTGATATTGACTTTTTTTGTTTGTTTGTTTTAGTTTTGGTGTTGCTTTCTTTCCTTTATTTTTTCTTTTTTTTATGAGAAAGATAACATGGAGTTGGATCTGGCAAGAGTTGGGGGAGGGGAAAGAATATGATCAAAATATGGTATATGAGATGAAAAGGATACCAAAGAGCAGACTAGAACAGAGAGAAAGACCAACCAAGTAAAACCTTCAGTGTAAGAAGCAACACGCATCCTGGATAGCATTGAAGAAACTCAATCAAATAATATGGGGAAGGTACTTGAGAAAATGCCTAGAATGCATGATAAAAATAAAGTAAAATGGAATAAAATCAACTGTCAGAGTAGAAGCCCAGCAAGGGTGGGGTGTTGGCCCTGCCCCTGCCTTCTAGTGGCCTGTGTGTGTCACAGAGGCTGACAAGAAAAAGTCATTTTCCCAAGCACCAGGGAGCACCGGCACAGCAGGTACACTGGTAAGAAACTTTTTATTTATGTATGTGGTTTATGTTTTATCAAAAAGAAACAGTCTCTTGTAGCCCAGGCTGGCCTTGAACTCCTGATCTTCCTGCCTCCACACTGGGCTGAAACTTGCATTTGGACCTGAGTTAAGAAAAGAGGCATCCACTTGGGAGGCCCCTGTTCGGCTGGTTTCGATCTGCTGGACGATAGGTCTCTGGCTCCTCAGTTCCACGTTCCTAACTAAACCCAGGATCCAGCCAAAATCCCAGGAGCATCCTGGCTCCTCACTTTTCTTATTAAGCCAAGTGTTGCTGATCCCTTGGGCAGCCAGTTCCTCCACATCCTTGAGGTCACTCCTGGAGGCCCTTCCTAAACTCCACCGGTCCAGATCTGTCAAGAATTCTACGTGATATTTATTGAATAAGAAACTTTTCCTTTGGGAAGGTCGACTGATGGTCCTTACCCTCAAAAACAAGTCGCCATAAAAGTCAAACACATTCCGGGTAGCAATGTTGGATATCTTCCTAGAATAATAACTGTGACAAAATAGAGGGGCTTAATCCAGGGGGCTGCATGCTTGAAAATCTGCATACTGGATTTCCCAGGCAGAGACCATGCAGCAATGCAGCAGCTATGCAGTGTGACAAAGCTACTGCCACACTGTTAGAGAACCGCAGCTACAAACATGGAATGGTATTCTTTGCCTCTCGTTTTCCCTTGAGGATGCAAACCCCTTAGCTCTTTCAGAAAACACAGACAGACCAGAGCCTGTGCTGAATATCTTTTCATTGCATTAAATTATGAAATTATATAAGCATATTTTTATATAAATATTTATACAAGATGGGGAAAAAGTTCATTTTAAAGAGCTCATTTAAAACTACATATTAAGGGGGAAAGGGTTTGTGTGCCCTGGAGATGTAGCTCAGTGGTAGAGTACTTGCCTAAGATGCTTGGTGGAGTCAATTCTACCCATACAGTGGGGGAGAAGGTGGAGGGAGCATGACTAAATAAAAATTAACTTAATAAACTGCCTATTTAGCTGGAGTTGATAAGGAGGAAGCAGAAGCAGAACCTCACTATTTGGGTTTTCCAAACCTCAATTCGTATTTGTCAACTGGACACACAACCTATTACTAAATAATTCTTCATACTCTGTGTGTTTATTCTTTGTTATTGAAAATAGATTTTCCTGTATAATATATTCTGATTACAAGTTTTTCCTCCCCCACCAAGTCTTCTCATATCACCCTACCCCCCACCTACCTAACTCCACACCCGTTTCTCTCATTAGAAAACAAACAGGCATCTAATAAAATAAAACAAGCAATAGGACAAAACAGATAAACCAACAGGGGAGAGGAAGCGTCAAAGAAAAAGCACAAGAAACAGAGTGCAGAGACACACGTTTGCACACACAGAAATGCCATTAAGACAAAATCGGAAGCAATAATATATAAGCAAAAGACCTATAATTTTTTAAAAAAAGAGCCAAACAAAATATTATGAGATGGAAAATGCCCCAAAATACCCTGGAGTTGTTTTGCGTTGGCCATCACTGCTGCCCTTCAGTGTGATTCGCATATTCAGTGAGACTGCAGGGGCAAAAATGAATTTCTCCTCGGTGGGCAGTTAGCAATTGGAGGCAGTTGGGTTAGGATGGGGCCTTGGGACCCAGCTGGCTCAGACCTGCACAGGCCCTCTGCATGCCGCCCCAGTCTCTGTGATTTGTTAAGAAGAAACCAGTTATCTGAGCAGCCATGTTGTTGCTAACGTGCCAATGGGGATGGGTATGTCACATGGCCCCATGGGTAGGAGAAGAGCTACAGGCAATCCATGACTGCAGGGAGGGAGAATCAGTTGTCTCCAGGGATGAACCCCAAGTTGTCAGCCCTAAATACATATATATTTATATGGGGAACCTGAAATGGACTCTGTGTGTGTGTGTGTGTGTGTGTGTGTGTGTGTGTGTATGTTAGTAATAAAGAAAAAGTGCCCATGAATTTGGGTGGAGGCAGGAGTTGGAGGGAGAGAAGTGATGTAAATACAATATTCATATATAAAATTATCAAAAACATAGATGAATTTCAAAAATTAAAAAAATGGTTTTCTGAAGACAGACACACACAGTTCATGTTTAGAGATAAGTATATCTGTAGACTGAACATCACATGTTCTCCAGATTCATATGCTGAGTTCCTAATTTTTTCTCTTTTTGAAAATAGATTTTTTTCATATACTATATCCTGATTTCAGTTCTCACACCCTCCTCCTATTTCCTCTCCACCTGCCCTCCCATACAGATCCACCCCCTTTCTGTCTCTCATTAGAAAACAGACTTCTTAGGGTTGAAAATAAAATAATAAAATAAAATAAAACAGCACATTGGAATAGGACAAAACAAACAAGCAGAAGGAATGAAGCCCAAGAAAAGGCACAAAACCCAGATATAGACACAAAGACCCACTTGTTTGTACATTCAGGAATCCCATAAAAATACCAAACAGGAAACTATAATATATACACAAAGGACCTTTGAGTTCTCAGTCCTAAACAGGATGTCACCACTAAATCCCTCCCCTTGGGTCTCAGAGAAACGATAAGATAATTTTTTGGTACTATTCTTTGATGCCAAATTAAGCTCAATAAATCACAGTTTCTGAAGCCTCAGTGTGGAATCTGATCCTGTCGCAGTGAGCTTTCTTTATATCCTGCTGAATTAAAAGCCGCTGGCCCATCTGGACACAGGGGCTCCCATCTAGACTCCCAGGACTTGCGAGGTCGAGACGAGAGAACCTCCATGAACTCCAGGTGAGCTCGGCCACACAGTAAGTACCTGGCCAGCCTGGGCTCCAGTGTGAGCCTCTGTCTCATAGTAAAGAAAGAGAAAAGAAGAAAAGGACAGCAGCATGCTCACATCTTGGATGGGAATTCTTTTCATGTGTGATTTTTGGAATTTGGCTATTTGGGAAGTATTCATTCATTACATGCTTTATTAATAATATAAATACTAATACATTTCCTTGTATAAGAGCAAGACAATGACTCTCGCTGATGTCATCGAGGATAAGTAGTTCCTGGTGGAGAAGTAGTCAAACATAAAACAGCTTACAAGACTGTCTCTGAATCCTATATTTCCCTTGAAAGATCAAATATTGTCAACTGTTTCTCATGAGTGGCATGCTTCATTTCCTCTTTTTCTAGAAAATACATACAAAATATGCAAATATAGATAACCATGATTTGTAAAAATAATGCCCCCCAAATGGATAATTCAGCTTTTAATTCAAAGAAATATGCAAATTTCCTGAGAAAAATGTTCTCAGCCACAGGCTTGGCCTACCCTTTCCATTCTGTTATTCAGAATACTAAAAAGATGCCCCCATAATGCACAGAATGAAATGCAAGCAGGCAAGCGCATGGCCCTGTGGAGGGGAATACCACCTGGTAAGGCTGGTTACCATTGCTCTGAATGACAAAAGTGCGAGTGGTTTTAGTTACACTTGCCTTTACACCATCATAGGGTAAAGGCCAATAGGATTAGAAAAGACAAAAAAATATATATAATGCCTTAGCATCGACAATATCATTCTGCTCTAAAGCATCTCAGATCTTATCAGACATCTGTGGAGCGTGCTTCGAAAGGTGTAAAGAGCTAGGATTCTAAGCACACTTGGCCTCTCAGGTAACTGGGTTAGACCGGGGGGGGGGGGGGGCTCATCAAAGGCAATCCAAGAGTAAGCAGGACCCAGGATGACTTGAGGAAGCGAGACTTACAGAAACCAGCAAAGGATGAGTGCCTTGAAGAACTGTATGCCGGGACTGGGGGCACGGCGGGAGCACTTGCCTCTTATGTGAGCTCAGAGAGCATGCCTAAACCCAGCCATAGATTTAGTCTAGAGGTAGCTCTGGCTACCTCTAGATCAGGGTCTTTTGTAAAGAGGAGAAAAGGGGACGCCTTCACGGCCCTAAAAGGTCAAGTTTGCTTTGGAAAATCTCATTCGGTTTCTAAAGAGAATTAGCGAAAGTTCCATGAGAGCTGACCTTGACACGCAAAAAAACCATTGCATCTTCTTCAGTCTGAAGGAGATCTTGAACATAACAGGTCTGCAACAAATATGCCCCAAATGAATGACAAATGGGACAATTGAATCGTATCCAGGGTCTGATCTTCTGTCCCCAGTCCTTGGGCTAAGAGACATTCTCAAACCTCCTACTTACTATTTATCTTTCATTGTCTTCTTTAGGTCTGTATGGCATCATTACTAAAGCATTATGAGATCGATAGGAAACTCCCCACATGATCGCAGAGAGGAAATGGTTCTACTGAGCCCCAGACAGCAGAAGTAAGTGAATTTTCCCTGCCAAGGCATCAGCCATACCACGACTTATTAAGAAACTGCAGCTGTGCCTGGCAGTGGCTCCACTTCTGTCATAGTTTGTCTGGCTCAATGAGAAGAAAAGTCACAGGGCAGCCAGTAAAACCTAAAAGCATCCACGCTGTATAGATCTGGCCGCAATTTGTGGAAATGAACACATACAAAGAAACAGACCACAGCGTTGGGTCAAAGGCACCACCGCAGTTGCCAATGAGTTTGGCATGCCTGTTTGTCTTGGCAGGTCCAAGGGAGCAAGGCTGGGCAGCAAAGGAGACTTCCAAACCAGGCACTACAAGAAGAGGATCCAAGATCCTGCCAACTGACCTCTGTGCTTAGGAGATTGCACTGGCGATGAAGGGTGAGCCCGGCCATGCTCCTTGCTGTGACCCACTACAAGTTCTCCTGTTTAATCCTGATCAAGGAAGGCCTGTGTGAAATGTCATCATCTTGTCTAAAGGATCCTGGGCCACCGCCAGTCACGGAGAGTCCTGCGAAGGCACACAAGAACTGCTGGCTACTCTACGCCAGGCACAAATCTGTGAGGAATTTCTAAGGGAAATGAAGTTGGACAGCAAGCAGTTGCTTGCATTTCTTCATTTGATCAATTAGTTCATCACCCCAATTGCCAGATAAACTACCTGTTCACAGCATAAGGACACCTTTGATCAATACTGCAGTATCTAGAAGGATGCTCAAAACAGTTGTTGTGTTGGGGAGCTCATGGATAGCGATGTTATGACAAGGGAAAAACTCACACTGGATAGTCAAAGGGAGGGTTGCATACCGGCGTGCTGGAGGCAGCTTGTTAACAAGCAATTAGTATACATATGAGGGGTTAAATCTGTTCTGTACTCAAGGCTCACCAACTAGAGATCGTCTTCAGGAGAGTGGCCCAATGGACATCACACACTCGTGGGGTGGAGTCTCTCAACATGCAGAGGAGCAGTGCTATTTCACGATCTTTCATGGAAACCATATCCCAGAAGCAAGAGTTTGTGTAGCTGCATTTTTAATGAGAGTTCTTATGTGTGTTGTGGGCTTACTGTTGATATAATAAACTGTTGTTTTCCATAAAACACTCTAAGGAAACATGTCAGGAGGTCAGGAGCCAACTCTGTGTGTGTGTGTGTGTGTGTGTGTGTGTGGTTTTTAATAAGTTCCTCTTTCTAATAAACTCTAATATTAACTTTATTCAATTGACTCTCCTTTTCAAAGAACTAGAAGATGACTATATAATCATCATTTTATGGTGTTTTGGCATGGCCCTTTAACTATATGACTCCTATTGTTATAAAAACAAAGATGTTCCTAAGCCAAGACTCTGTGGGTGAGAACTGGCAACCAATGGAAGCTGGCACGCTGTTCAGCCTCTGCCTCCCACTGGAAAAACCACAGCCTTGATTTTGAGCATAGGCAGATCATGCATGCCAAGAGCGGGCGCCTTCAAAGCTGCTACAGGCAGCCCTCATGCACACGAAGAGCCCACGTACCATTTGGTTTTACTTCTGCCAGGAGCATAATGGACAATAACACATCCCAATTCAAATTTACCATAACAAAACCAAAACAAATTATGTTTAGTACATGTGCACATGAATGTGAATGCATACGTGTGTGTGGGGATACCCACAGAGACCAGAAGGCGATATCGTGTCCCTTGATCAGGAGTTCTAAGAACTTGTGAGCCACTGGATGTGGGCACGAGAATCCAAGCTCTGGTCCTCTTATAAAGAAGTAAGTTTTCCTAACTTCTGAGCCATCTCTCCAGCCTGCAAACAAAGCTTTCATTCACAAAATGTGCTCCACTGCAGACAAAAGATTCCCATTGCTAAAACAATGCTTTATTAACAGAGGTGTGGACAGGGCCTCAAAGAACACACGAAAGATGTGGATAGCTAGAGCGTGGGGGTGTGGAAGCTGTCACCATCCTTGCCCCGGAGATGCGGCACTGTCGCAGGTTCAGAGATGTGCAGGGCTGCTGACAGATGTGGGACAGAGGCAGCCTGGGTGCCGCAGCCCCCGGTGAGCACAAGAGGCAGGGAGTGTCCTCTGAGATCATGAGCTGCAGTCTCCAGGCTCCCTGGGCTGTGTAGAAAAAGCCAGACCCTGGGCCAAGATAGAGGACCAATGAAAAGAAGCCGGGCTGTTTCATAATGTAGTTTGGACTTCACAGGGAACCACTAATGGTGTGATTTAAATATTTATTTCTCTCACTACCTTCTGTCACAGTCTGAAGATCTTGGGCAGAGCCCATCCTCCTTTCTTTAGCCACTTCAGAGCTGAATTCACCTCATTTTCAGGTATTAAAAGGTTCAGTTCTCCCTAACACAAGACATCATGACACTTCTCAATCATCTCCAACATTCTCCCCAACTCAACCTTCCTCACTTGCTGGTGCTGCTGGGGGCTCCCCCGTGGGCAGCTTCTTGTTGAGCTCCACCCTCTGACCCACAGCTGCCATTGCAGGCTGCAGAGGGGCTAAGGGTGGAAGGAAGATCAGCCTAAGGTATACCCGGGCCTGGTTCCTATTCCTCCCTTGGCTACTGACTATCTTCTGTGGGTTGCAAAGCCATAGGTCGCCTCTCCCATAGGACACACCATTAGATTCTGAGACAACATGAAGACCTCGTGTACCAGTATTTCCTGGGAGATGATTCATTCTCTGCAGCCTTCACGGCTCTTTCCCAGCTCATTCTTTGTGGTCCACCTCTCTCAGCCTCCTCTTGCAACGGGACTTACCCATGGCCCCGGGGATTCCCAAACAGATGGGAGCAGATTCCTTCTGCTGTATCCTTTCTAACTCCCCTTTTAGAGAGTCCCACCAACAAGCGAGCAGAAGGCCCTGCCCATCATCTACCTCATCAACCAGGAAAAATCCTCTCCTGCCTTAAAGAAAGTCCCTTTGAATTTCTGGCTTCCTCGCACAGGCTGCTGAAGGTCACAGCTGCTGACTGGCATATGCCATCTTTAGAACACAGAGGCAGGGCCAGGATTCCATGCAACATCTGAACCTTGGGCTTTGGGAGTCCCCAGACTCAGGAGTGAAGAGAAGAAGATGTTAGTACAACAAAATGCAACCAAAATTAAAGTGCAACATTCTCAATGACCAAGATCACGTGATGGGTTTTCCCTTAGCCCCAGCCCTAACCTGACTCAGGAAGGCTGACTCTGACTTTCTCTACAGTTTTAATATTTTGTGCATCATATTTTGGTATTCATTCTATTTTTCAAATATTGAGTTAAATACTATTTTTGCTAATTCCTTGAAGTGTAGAGGGCTCAGTGGGGAGGGAGGGGATCCACGTACTTATAGGCAGAAATAAAGAAACCGGAATTGTTAAAACACACAGGGTTTTCTCTTCAGTTTGGCAGGGATGTGCACACCTGTTTTCCATCCAGAAGGCTGGGAATGAATGTGCGAATAACCTGGCATTCTTGTGTAGCCCCTCAGTAACACACACAGGATGAGGGCTATTCCTTTGAACTAAAGAGAAAGGGCAAGAGTGAGCAGAGCTGCAGGGACCTGGAAGAAGGGATGAAGTGGACGAGAAAGAGGAAATGTCACGCTAGTTGAACTGAACTTTCTTTATGGAGGAAGGTACAGGCTCGGAGGTCAAAGTGGAATGCAGACCATGAAATTTTAAATCCATCAGTAATATTGGAAGCCATATCAACGAGTTATTTTTTATTGACAATAAAATTAAAATGTCATACGGAATTTTAAAGACTGGAAGGCACGAAAAGGCACCGCTCTGAGCCTTTGCAGAATTCTCCTCCCTCAACATGGATATGAGCCCGATTCTGCGCATCTCCAGGGCTTGGCTCTGTCCACTACGGACTATTAGACAGAAGGACAATAGAGATGGCTGCTCAGGCATCGGCTTATGAACTGAACAAGGCACACTGTGCTTGTAACAGAAGGACTGATAGAACTGGACGCATTAATGATGACCAGACGAACAAACAGTACAAAGCGAACCTACATTCTTAACTTATCTCGGAATACTTGTGGCCAGAAGTGCAGATGGGAGTTGATAGCTCAGAATTCATGAAAGGCCGAGGAGCTGGCGTGTGCAATCCACCAACTTGCAAGCTCCCATTATATCATTTTGAGTGTGGCGTGATGGAAAAGTCAGCCAACGACATATCGCTACACCCGTAGGTCAGTGAATCACTCAACAGAGACACTTGCAGTAGGTGGTAATTAATTCAGAAACCTACGACTGGGCCAGGTACAGAGAATGGGAGACTTGGGAGCACTCAGTCCTAACTGAGGCATCTTTATCAAACCCCTCACCTTAATGGTAAGGGAGGTATTTGGAAGTGGAGCATTAGAGGTCCCACAACATGTGCATCTAATTGACACCATATTGACTCAAATATTACATATACTTTAGATTTATCCACATGAGAACTATTTATCTTATGCCTCTTTTCAAAAACAATGTAAACTTAAATTTATTTCAAGCTGCTACAGTAAAGCCTAAATTGAGCCCGGGGAGATGAGGACCTGGGCTTAAGTCCTGAGGACCCACATAAAAAAGCTGGCGGGTGGCAAGCCCCTGTCCTCCAGCACTGAGCTGAGGCAGAGGAAAGAGGATACCTGGAGTACACTGATCAGACAACCTTGGCAAATCAGTCAGCTCCGGGTTCAGGGAGAAATTCTGTGCCAAACAGTAAAGTAGAGAGTGATTGAGGAAGATGGGTGACCACTGATCTCTACACATGAGCAAATGCACCTTCATACATGCATGTATACGACACATGAGCATGCACGTACACCACCACACACAATTATACATAACTAGTATCATGTAGTATTGTAACACAGGTATATATTGTGTCTCTAACGTATTAATTAGGTTAAACATATTTCCTAAGCACTTATGGTTTCTTTATGCTGGAAACATTTAAACCCCTTTTTGCTAGGTACACAGAAAATACACAGAAATACACTGTGAGATACACAGACCGCACTATCATCTATAATCACCATCTGAATACACAGACCCCCCCCACTCTCATCTACAATCACCTTCTGTATACACGGTACCTCACTCTCATCTATTATTACCTTCTGTATACACAGACCAAGTTAGAAATTCTTGCTTTCACCTGTCTATAGGTAATACCAACTCACCAACATTCCCACGTCTGCCCTGGAATCCCCTACTGTCTTCAGCCTCTGTAACAACCATTCTCCTCTCAACTTCACAAGACCAGCTTTTTACATTCGTCTTATGGGTGAGATCATGTGATGCTTGTGTTCCTGTACCGGGCTTGTAACTCAACACAAAGCTCTCCAGTCCTTTCCATGTTGCCATAATGACAGAATTTCATTTGTTTAGTGAATATCCCACGTGTATCCCACAGTTTCTCCATCCCCTCACCAGTCAATGGTCACACACACTGTTCCCATGTCTTGGCTATTTTAGTATTGCAAGGGACGTGGAAGTGCCGATTGCTGTGTCTTTGGCATCTCATTTCCTTTCCTTTGGATATACATCTAGGAATTAGACTGAGCAATCATTATCGGTAGCTCTGCTTTTAATTTTTAGGGGAATCTCCATACAGATTTCCCTAAAGGAACGGACTAGCTTACATTCCTACCAGCACGGTACAGAGGTACCCATTCTGGACATCCTTGCCAGCACTTGTTATCTCTGGTATTTATTTATTTATTTATTTATTTATTTATTTATTTATTTATTTATTTATGTGTGTGTACGTCCATGCCTGTGTGTGTTGGGGGTGTTAAATATCTACCTATTTCAAGACAGTAAAGACCATGTCTTTCCATCTGGCACAAAGAGCGAACTACAATCACCTGCTATGAACTCACTGCCTTCTGAAGCCTGTTCTTTCCCAACAAAGATAACAAAGCAACGAGGCAGAAGTTAAGTGAAGCTTAGAAAACTATAAGGTGATTCAAGATGGTCACAGAAATGTACACACACACAGAGACACTAAAAAATAGACATACATTAAAGAATAAATATAACTTGAAAGACCAATGGTGGTTAGGGGACTGTCTACATGTGGCAACACCCTGGTTAGGACAGGCAATCCCTGCTCTCCTAGTTCAAGGGGGAAGCTGTAGACATAAGCCAGCACTCTGTCTCTTATATCTGTAGCTAACAGATGTCCCTACCACAAACATAAAAGATTACGGCTGTTATAATAAATAAAGAAAAAACAAGCAGCATGCCCCTCTAGGGACCACCCCAAGTTCACTTATGTCAGACACAGAAATGGCTCCTTCTTCGCACTGACATTTCTTTTTGACAGATAAGTGCCCCAATATGTGAAGTTGCGAGGCAGTGATATTTCCATTCCCCAAGCGCATTCCTCTGTCTTCTCCTTAAGGCAGTTGTAGGGTTTAAATTCAGAGAATCCACAGTCATATGATTTTCTTAGGAAATCCCCAGGCATTCCCAGGCTTGCTGCCAGGCAAGGGACTGCTGGGACTTCACGTCTTACAACTTCACTCTGTCCAGAAGACACTTGCGTGCTTGGGTTATTGAACACAAATTCCTCGGATAATCTGTGTTCTACCAAAGATGGGTGCAGCTCCCAATTGGCCTGAGGCGTGACATTTGTGGTTCCTTCATTTAACACTCTGACCCACCTTCAAAACACACAAACAAAAACAGCAAAAAAATAAAGTGGGAAAAAAAAGACCAGGAAATTAGGAAATAAAGAGAAACTCTTCTTGGAAGCCATCCAGAAACCGTTACCCTCGCTAGAGCGATGTCAAATGTGAGACACAGAAGAGGGTGAAATATTAAAAAGCTCAAGAAATACTCCTGACAATGGAAACCATCTCAGAAGAAATGAATAGCTTAGCAAAAAAAAAAAAAAAAAAAAAAAAAAAAAAAAAAAAAAAAAAAAAAAAAAAAAAAAAAAACTGGAAGAGAATGTCGAGAGAACTTTTCCAGGTTCTTCTACAACTCAACACATTCTGAAAACAAGACCAATAACTAAAACAGAACAAGCTTACCAACACTCGTTACCTCTGGTATTTGTGTGTGTGTGTGTGTGAATGTCTACGAATAGTGTAATGCCCAAGTGACAGAAACAGAGACTAAGAAAACAAACGACAAACCATCAAGTAAATAATTCAAGGAATTCAGTTCCTGAATTAAAAGGCCCATGCGATATAAAAGTTTATCCAAACCAAGGCACCAGTTTGTGAAAATTCATGAATGTGAGTTTCTAAGGGAAAAACAAGGGCCCAAGAATTACAATAACTTCCAACTGCTCAGTAATATTGGAAGCTGAGAGAGAATGTGGCATCTTTAGCATTCTAAGTCAAACCGTCCTCAGTCTAGAATGCTGCCTAGTTAAGTTATCAATGAATTATGAGGGCGGAGGGTAAAGAGGCTTCCGTGGGAAGCGAGTGGCGAAACGGTCCCATGAAAGTGAGAAAGAAATGTAAGGAAAAAAAATGGGGCATGCGATGTAAGAAATGGGCACTCTGACTCGCAAGAGAGAAAGGAGGAAGCCCAGAGTGACTGCGAAGGAAGGTTCCAGAAAATGGCTGTGCACCAGGCAACGGGGGATGATAGATCCAAAGTAGAAAAGGCTGAAGACTAGAAGAAAAAGGTTCTAATCAGGGGGATTGACTGGGAGGGCTCCTGATACATTCTTAAACATCAGGAGGATATTTTAACAAGGAAAGAGAGTTTTAGATATAAATGTAATGACAAGAACTTAAACTGAGGAGACAGTTGTTAATCGTTTTATTTTTCAGGCAGGGTTTGCCCTGGCTGCCACGGAACTTGATGCAATTCTTTGCCTCCCCAGTCCTGGCATTGCAGGTGTGCAGTATGTCCAGGCCGATGGCTGCTAACAGGAAAGAGGAAAGGGGCTGCGTGCAGAAAGATAGGTAGCTGCGGTACTACGGCTTAGCCTAAAAATCTAAACACATCAGAAAGATGTTTTGTGCGGTGGAATAAAAGTGTGCTGATGGAAAAAATAAAAAGGGATAAAAACCCCACCACACTCCTTTAAACCCCAGACACGACAGTCTTGAGTCTTGGAGAATCCATCAGTTTCTTAGAGATGTTTCTAGATGTATGTCTCAGTAGCATGTGTAGTGTGTGTGTGTGTGTGTGTGTGTAAAGCAGAGAAGGGGGAAGGCAGAGGGGAGGGAAGGAGTGAGAGTAACAAGACAATCCTCCTTTTTGCAAATGATATCACTGAATTCTAAAGAGATACATAGGTGTTTTCATTCTTTGAACTCGCTGTTCTTTGCTCGCTCTCGCCTGTCTACCTCCCTCCCCCCATCTCCTGGGATCCAGCCCTGGCAACACAGATGGTGATGAGGTCATGGGCTCTTTATGGGCATGGTATGAAGATGATGGCAGCAGAAAGGCTGTCACACAGTTCTTTGCAGCACCTCTCATTGCCGAGAAGAGAGGGTCATGCATCCGGAGTGATGCTATGTCACTAATCCAGAGCCATTGCTGTGTGTGTGCATGCGTATGTGTATGCGTGTGTCTGTGTGTATTTGTGTGTGTGTGTCTGTGTGTCTGCGTGTCTGTGTGTCTGCATGCGTGTGTGTGTGTCGTGTCTGTGTGTATTTGTGTGTGTGTGCATCTGTATCTTCATTCTATGGTTTCCTGCTTTCCCAGGCAGCCATCAATCAGGGAGTCTTTTCCAGCTGGGCATACTGGGAGAATGGAGAGACTGGTGTGAAGCCTGCCCTAGCTTCTCATCTGTTACCAAGGTCTTTGACATTGAAAGAAAGGAGAACATCCCTTTGGCCCAGCACAGGCACAGGTGGCCTGCCTCCTTAGGACATTGTCCCCCACACCCAGTTAGCATCTTTTCTTTATTGTCTAAGAAATCCATCTTGGTCCTAACAGGAGTGACTGGCAAGGGGTAAGATACCCTTGACTCTGCTGCTTGCTTCTTAGGTATCTTGCTTCCCAGGCTCGGAAGCTCTTTTCTCTGCCAGGGTATCTCCACAAAACTCTTACCTCTCCTTTATCAATTTCATCAGAAGAAAAATAAAGTGACTGCTTAGGCCAAAACATCAACATGGTGGCATTTAGCATCTCTGCCTCGATGGCTTTAAAAGGCAGAGCCCTGAAGCAGTGAGGGAGGCAATGCTTCTGTTTTCCACCGGCGCTCAGAACCTTTCTTACATTCCCCAAAGCATCTACCCCTCCTTCTGATCTGCTTTGTCCTCAGCCCCCGCTGTCCCCAGACAGAGACTGTGGCAGTCTATGAACTCAGCACCAATTACTCAGAACATCTCTTTGGGTTCTGCTTATTTTAATCAGTCAGCTCCACGGCAAACTGTATCTCAGAAGAAGAGCAGAACTTTGCTCTGATCCCCGCCACGGTCTGGCCCGATGATCGGCACAATGCTTTACCAACTGCTTGCCACCTCTCTGGACAGTTTGAGGAAAGAGTGCTAAGCCCATGCTGGGGAAAGCAAGACTGAGTCTCTGAGATCTATGGGGTGCTTGTCAGTGGCCAGGCAGGAGCCTGTGCCTAAATCTTTAATGGCTTTGCTGTAACCTGGAAAGAAATGGAGAGAGAGGGAGGGAAGTGAAGGAAAGAAAAAAAAAAGAAGGAAGGAAAATAAAGTTTAGAAATTCAGGCTTTGGTCCATTCACAATCCTGGAGCTGTAAGGCTGTGAGAAATTAACACACAAACTCCCTCTTTTCCAGGGAGAATGGAGACTCGGAGGAGTTAAGGTTGTGCAAGGCTGCAGAATCTAGTAGAGGCCCCAAGGATCTCAACCCCACCCCAAAGTTCCTTTCACAGCAGGAAGTAAAATTTGGGCCAGGCTTTGAAATATCAATCAAAGAGCTTTTAAAAGTGGATCCAAACTAAGACATAGCAACCGTGTGCTCAGACTCTTGTTTAAAGTTCTCTGGCTCCTAAGGAGCAAACACCACGCTTGGTAACACTCGCCTAGTTACCTTTTCATCACTGCACACACAGAACAGTCTTAAGCACAGCAGATAACAGGGTCTCTTTGCCTTTGGAAACAGATGCCTTGCCCGGAAGCCAACAGAGTGGCCTGTGTACTCCGCTAGGAACATACACTAGTACTAAATGAAAGCGCCAAGTCAGTTAGGGATGTTCAGCAAACATCAGTTTGAAGACTAGAGAGAGTTCCCTCAAATACATGACACGTTTACATAAAAGTGTGGTTACCAAACAGGCAGGCAAGCAAATGCTAAGTGACCCAAATCTAAAGAGCCCTGCCACAGCTCCATATCATGACCGCTCCTCCCACCCCACCTGTCAGGAGACAGGGAGTGAGGGAAGGGGAGTTTTGACACTGCCTCATCCAGGAAGCCTGCCTTCTCCTGCTCAGCTCCCCGGAGCAAGCACACCATGGCAGGGATCAGGCATGGCCAAGACCTTGGCAGTGAGTGATGGGAAGGGCTTGTGCCTTCTGCGGTTCACCTCGGATACCAAGTAACATGAGAAGAGTGATACTCAGAGTTACCTCATAGAAATGGACTGAGCTGAGCCTAGGGCAGCCCAAATGAAGGTATTAACGTATCTAAGGAAAGAATGTGTCTTTTCTGAATGGACTGGCCAGAAATAGAAATCAGAAATGAGCCCAGAGACAAACAGTGCCCATAAAAGCACTGGCCAGAGAGAAAGATACCCCAGGGAAGGACTGGCTGGCCCAGGGCCAGGGCAGGTGAGGCGCCAACCTCTGACCCTCACTCTAGCTTCGCACCAAGGGAAGGTCCTGCAGCCAAGTAAGTAGCGCGAGTATTCGGTCTTGGCCATGTGCTTTCTCTTTCCCCATGAAGACAGAAGTCAGACTTCTGGTTTACCGTGCCTTCTCTGTCCTCAGGCTGCAGCTAGTCTTAATACTGCAAGGACAGTGGCCTGATTGCTTCAGAACATGCCTGAGGGTCAGGCCCCAGCTATGCTATGATTACAAAGGCAAGGACCCCTTGGTAGACCTTCCACAGCCGGGAAATTACCCTTGCCTCGTGTTGCTACACCCCCCTCCCAACTGTAGTTAAAACTAATTGACTCCGCAGCCTGAAACTAGGACCCCAACACACACGCACACACTCACACACATGCACACTCACACAATGCACACACACACACACACACACACACACACACACACACCACGGTCTCTTCACCAAGCACACCGTCAGCCTTGTTGTTTGACTATTTTTATTTTACAAAACCGTGACTCTCCCGTTCAGAATGAGCATTATTTTCATTTCCTTTTCCAACCCCAGGCAGCTGCGTGTCAATACTTAGATGAGTAAGATGCTTTCCAGTTCTCTGAGACTGGCCTCAGAGGGACGTGGTGAGGCTACCATCAAAGCAAACAAAATAACAGCTATTGCAAAATAGAGATTACCTTGTTGGGAGTTGGAGTCTGAAGTTGATTTTGGTAGAGAGATAAAACTTCATCAAGATAAGCAGAAAGGGGAAGAGTGTTCAAAGCAAAGGGAACAATTTGTACACATTCTGTGATGTGCGAGACCCAGGACACAGCTCAGAGGTTCTGAAATGTTCAGTGTGAGGCGGACAGCCACAGGGACAAGGCTGGAGAGGGAGGGGAATGAAACAAATGCTCGTGCAGCGTTGGGACAGTTGGGAATTTCCACTGGAGGTGACAGGAGTTAGCAAGGGCTCTGAAGTACAAAAGAGGCTGCGGCGTCACGATTGCTTACGCTCAAGCCGGCACTTTCAGTACCAGTGTGGACAAGAATTGACACAAACCAGAAGAAAAGCGAGGGGAGCTGGACTGGTAGGAAAAATCGAAAGAAGCCATTCGGGAAAGTCCAGGCCAGGACTATCCAACAGAAGCAGAATGTGAGCCACGAATACAAGCCACACACATCGTCCTAAACTTTTCAGAAGCCATGTTAAAAGGAGAAACTGGTAAAATTCATTTTCATACTTATATTGACCGAGGCTTGGTAACGCAGACATGTTAACCCAAAACATGAAAATCACAAGTACCAGGGACTGCCTAGGCTACAGCAGAGCTGAGTTTAAAATCAGCCTAGGGAAATTAGCAGGATTCTGTATCAAAATAAAAAGCACAAAAACAGGCCAGGGATAAACTCAATAGTATAGCATTCAGGTAGCACATGCAAAGACCTTGGTGTTATCCCCAGTGTCAGCAAGCATAAAAAGAATTATTATAAATTTAACCCTATGTATCCATACTCTTATAACATATTAAATAGAAGTATTAATGAAACAGTTTACAGTGTGCCAGCTGTAGTTTAAGCACTCGGTGGCATGTATGGCTGTGGCTCCTGACAGCCATTCACGCGTGTTGATGGGGCCAGGGCTGAAGGGTGGGCAGATGTTTACAAAACCCTTTCAAGATGAACTGGACATTGATGATGAAATTCTAGGTGAATGTGAAAGTGTTTGTCTTAGAGGACTTTCTGGACGACAACTCCATCAACCAAGGAAAACAAGTTTAATAAAGAATTTGCTTAGAATGCATTGAATTTGTTGTGAGTTAGTGTGTTTGTATATGCATATGTGTGTATCTGCATGTTTATGTGTGTCTATATGTCTGTGTGCACAAGTCTGTGTGTGTCTGTGTGCAGCTGTGCAGCTGAATGTATATGTGTATGTTTGTGTGGGTATATGTAATGTCTGTGTATGTGTATGAGTGGAGACAGAGAGAGGGAGAAAGAGAGAGAGGAACAAAGAAAGAGAGAGATCGGGCCTAGTGAGTTTACTAACACCTTCAGGATGGCTTGTGTGTTTCTTTTAGTACATAAATGCATTTACTTTTCAAAATAATGATATGTGCTAGATCCCATAACTTTCCTTCACATTAAAAATGATAAAAACTTAGACAACAATGAGGACACTGTTGAGATTTACCAAGAACTAATCTACATGGGAAGTAGAAAAAGACAAGATCTCCTGAGTAAATTGGGAACATGGGGACCTTGAGGGGAGGGTTGAAGTGGAGAGGGGAGAGGCAGGAAGGGGAGCAGAGAAAACTGTAGAGCTCAATAAAAATAAAACATGATTAAAAAAAAAACTAAGGCAGAGACAAGATATTTTGCTCAAATATCATAGTCATCAAGGCTCAAAGCTAGGATTCATGTTTACGCAAGGGCTGGCAGTGTGGCTCAGTAGGAAGCGCATGAGCAAGACTATGGGGTTTAACGAGTGGGACCCCAAAAATGAATAAATGAGCCTTGGAAGCGTGGCTCAAAATACAGAGTTTATAGTTAGAACTGGGACCTTACAAAACACATCAAACTGACACGAAATGCAGGGGTCAGTCGAGTCGAGGGTCAGAGACCCCTTCAACGTTATTTGTGGGTTTTGAGAAGTTATTTTAACCACAAGTTCTCTTTTCTCACTTGTGTGCTGGGAGTGTGTCAGGCCTTGCTGATGGACGGCAGGAGGGCTAATGGCGGGGTAGGCTATCGATCAGTACACAGTGGCTTGGAGGCCAATACGCATGCCCATCAGAATTCACATTTTCCTTCAAGTAACTAATAGCATCTTGCTTCTGCTGTCTTGGAGAAATGACTTTGATTCCAAGAGTTGGTTCTCTAAAAAGATAAATTACGCAAACCCTTAGCTAAACTAGCCAATAGAGAGACAGAGAACTCATATTAGCAAATTTAGAAATACGGGAAACGTTCCGACAACTACCAATGAAATTCAGAAAGCAGCTAGGACACAATCTAAAAGATAAAAGAAATGAGTGCTGTTCTCAAGGCTTATGTCTTCTCAAAGCTAAACCAAGATGGGATAAATAACTTGAGTAGACCGATTATAACTAATGACACCTGAAAAATATCCTTACCAAAAAAAAAAAAAAAAAAAAAGTCCAGTCCCAGATAGAATTGTTCCAGACCTTTAAAGTTGATCGAACAATTGCCTGTCTCAAATTATTCCATAATACAGTGTGGAGGTTTGAATAAGAATGGCTCATATATTTGAATATTCAGTCATCAGGGAAGGGAACTATTTGAAAAGATTAGGAGGTATGGAAGAAGTGTGTCACTGGGGGGGGAGGGCATTGAGCTTTCAAAAGCCCATGCAAGGCACAGTAACCAGATCTCTCTCTCTCTCTCTCTCTCTCTCTCTCTCTCTCTCTCTCTCTCTCTCTCTCTCTCTCCCTCTCCCTCNTCTCTCTCTCTCTCTCTCTCTCTCTCTCTCTCTCTCTCTCCCTCTCCCTCTCCCTCTCCCCCCTCCCTCCCTCCCCCCTCTCTCTTTCTCTCTCTGCCATGATGATAATGGACTAAACCTCTGAAACTGTAAGCAAGGCCCCACTAAACGCTTTCTTTCAGAAAAGTTGCCTTGGTCATGGCGCTCTTCACCCACAGAGCAGTGACTAAGACACAGAAGAGGCTGTCATTTTCTACAAGGGTCTCCACCTGCTGCAAGAGAAGCTTCCTTGATCAAGGGTGAGGTCCACACTTAACTGCACTCATCAGTCAGGGACCCACTGTAATTTTCCTGAAGTCTAAGAAAATTGATTAAGGGGGCCTCTAGATATATCACGTCTTCCAGAAGATCATCTCATTCTTACATAGACAGGCAATGATTTTCATCTCAAAAGCCAAAAATTAAAAAAAAAAAAATCGAACACCCAAATCCTTAAGGAAAAGACGTGCGGCTCTGGGGCTTTTAACTTCAGGTTTCCCAGGGGTTGTGTCAATTGTGCGTTATTTCTGACCAAGTACCATGGCTTGTTTCCGCTGTCCTTGCGGTTGTTTTTCACCAGACTTTCCGGTTTTCTTTCCCTAGGTGATGAGACGCAGGGTGCAGAGCCTTTAAGCCATCAGTGAGCTCCCCCAGCTCAGCTGTGACTCAACAGCCCTCTGCTGACTCCACCAAGGCAACGGTCCCTCCAGCCTCACCACCTCGTGTTTCACATCGGAGTTAGGTGGCCTCGTTCTGTCGGGATGACCTAAACGACATACTTGCTCTGAGGGCGCAACCCGCTGATTCTTTACATCTGACTTTCTGGCAGGAGACCCGCCTAGGGAGCTGCTCCTCTGCAGGATGTTCCAGCGACCACATACCTGCCCTGCCCACAGCCTGAGCGGATGACTAAGGCGTGTGTGTGTGTGTGTGGATCTTGAGCTGTTCCAGCTGTCACGGACGTCAAGTGTATTCCTGGCACTCTTTCCCATCCTCTGGGCAGTTAAAACATATCAGAGAAGGAAACTAGATTTTTCTATGAAACTACTTGTCAAAGAGAAGCCTAATATGGAGTCCTGGCCAGCTCCAAGGCCTCCCAGGGACACCACATGTTTGACAAGAAAGGAGGGCAACACTCATTGGTTCTCCAGATTTTGCACAGGACTGATGAAGAAGAATGAGATGCTGATCAAACCACCCATCAATCACCGTGAACCCAGTGGTTACGCTGGCTAGCCGGGTATATTTTTACCATCAGAACATAACTGAACAGTCATCTGCTGGACCTTTAAAATTAGAAAAATAGTTCCAATGGAAAACAAACAAAACCCCCTAAGACCCGAGAGGAAGGAAAGCGAAGTGGGGGGGAAGGAGAAAAGCTTCAGAAATCTGTAAAGCAGATTTTTAAACTCCGGAACACTTGCTGAGTTGGAGCTTACAAGTCAGTGATGACGGGGTGGGGGTGGGGGGAGCGGTGACAAGACAATTTTGAAGAGAAGTCTGTTTCAAGAGCAGAATGTGGGAGGAGGGAGGGTTGCTGCTGACACACAGGGCAGCATTGGTGAGTTCACGGATCCAAGACAAGAGTCCGCAACTGTCCCGAGGTCAGAAAGCCACACAGACATGCCACCAAGCTGCCTGTGGCAACAGATCCAACAGAGTATGTTTCTACCATTGAGTTTGAAATCAAGAAACCCCAAATAATGAGGCAAACACATTTAAAAGAAAGTTCCCAAGTAAGTTTCAAGCCATGCAAATTTCAGTGGGTCCTACGGCTCTCTGCCATGTACTATTGCATTTCTACCTTGTAACGGAAGCTTCCCCTTTTCTGTTGTTCCTGTCGGCAGTTCTGGAGACTGAACCCAAAACTCTATGCACAACAAAGTCCTACCATTGCATTACATCCACCCCTTTATTTCATTTGGATATACAGTGACATTAAGTTACTAAGTCAGAACTTGAAGGAGTTGTGATTACAGGCACAGTAGCACCCAGGTTGACTTGTTCCCTCTAAAGAGTATACACACATATACATACACACACATACATACACATGCAAACACACATATGCACAACACACAATACCAACACACATGTATATACACATGTATACACATGCACACAAACACCATACTAATACACGCACATATATATATATCTATGGCTTCTGCTGTCATTCTCTCCTTGCTTTAATTATGCAAATAGTTGTTGAAATTCATTAACAATCAATCTCATATGACTTCACGGCCTACTGTCTTCCCAAAGTTCCACTCTTCTTTTATAGTTTTCTAAATCTCAAAACAAATCTAGATTCACTAAACCATTCACTTCACTAGACTAGATAAGGTTTTCCCTAAGTTCAGGGCCTGGTAGATCTTCCTACTCTTGTTTTGTTTTGTTTGTTTGTTTGTTTTTTTAGACAGGGTTTTACTGTGTAGTCCTGGTTGTCCTGGAGCTCACCCTGTAGACCAGGCTGGCCTTTAACTCAGAGATCCACCTGCCTCTGCCTCCTGAGTGCTGGGATTAAGGGTATGCGCCACCACTGCCCAGCAATAGTTTGTCCTCTGAATACATGTGCACTGTGGCCCATGCTTCCACATCTAAACATATAAGAAGATAGACAGGGAGGAAGGAAAGAAGGAAGAAAGGAAGGAAGAAAGGAAGGAAGGGAGAGAGGGAGGGAGGGAGGGAGGGAGGGAGGAAGGATGTAATTTAAAAATTTTAAGTCACTAGTGACGGAGGCTCAATCGTCAATACACAGCTCTTTCTCCTTTGATTTCTTCTTATGCTATTCTGGCTCCCTACTTTGTCCTCAAGTCTATTCATTTTAGTCTTAGGGTTCCTTAGATCTGAGAAAATTCAACTTTGATGATAATTCTGATGGAATACTCAACATATATAAATATGCGTGTTTATATGTATATATACATATATGTGGAGAGAGAGAGAGAGAGAGAGAGAGAGAGAGGAGAGAGGACAGCAAACTGCTTCTTTCTTAGTGAAAAACAACTAAACAAGAGGTCATAGTAGACAAGTCATTGAGCGGGCACAATGGCACACTCTGATAATGCCAGAACTCAGGATGCCGAAGCAGGGTGATTTCAAATTGGAGCCATCCAGCACCATCTTGATATTATCTCAGCAAGACAAAGCAAGGGTCAACTAGATGGCTTAGCAGGAAAAGTGCCTGCTGCCAAGCTGACAACCTGAGTTCAAATCCTGGGCTCTCAGTTGAGAGAGTCAACTTCTGTCTTCTGAGCACACGTGTGCCACAGACCTGTACATGCTCCATTCCCTCAACATGCACACAAAATGCAAATTTTAAGTGTTAAAAAAAATACAGATAAATGGAGCAAGTCAAACAAAGGAGCCACTGAATTAGGTCGGAACTCTGTTCTGAAAGTTCAGTTCAAGGTCCTGAAAAAGCGATGTCTTGCCTATGTAACTTTATATTTAAACACAGGGGTTGTCTCAGCAAGGCTGAATCTTGGAAGTCTCTGGGTACATCCCAGAGTCCTGTTTCCCTGCATGAGCCTCCCAGCTCATTACTGTTACGTCCTCTTCTTTGACGCTACTCTGCATCTCTCATCGGAGCCCCTGCTTTACAAGAACCAGGGTCATGTCTCTCATCTCCCCATCACCCTAGCCCTGACATCTGGTCCAGTATCTGCCATATAAACCACACTCTTTATTTTATAAACAATTGATTAAACAAGAAAATAATTTTATTCTTTATAATCAAACCAAAGTGTTACCTACTGGGTGAAGTCTCCTCTTGCTTTAAGAGGTAGCTAGTTACTGGTGCTTGCCAAAAACACAGCCCTTGGGAAGAAATCATAAGGCTACACACGTGCACTGTGAATATTGTTATTCATGCTTCTCATTCAATTTTTTTTTCCAGAAATCCCTCAAGGCATCATGACAGATGAGGAAGTGAGCTCAAAAAGTTCAAGTCATTCGGAGGTGGTGGCACAAGCCTACAATCCCAGTACTTGGGAGGCAAAGAGAAACGGATCTCAGTGAGTTTGAGGCCAGCCTGGTCTACAAAGCAAGATCTAGGACAGCCAGGGCTATTTCACAGAGAAACCCTGTCTTGAAAACAAAACAAAACAAAAACAAAACAAAACAAAAAAGTCAAGTCCTATATTAATAATAGATGGCCACTTCAGAATTAAAATCCATTTGTTTAACAGAATTTCTTCTCGTTAAACCACATTCTCAATACACATGGTATTATATCAAAATACACACAGTTCTGTATTTTGATGTATTATTTTACCTACTTACAAGTTTCAGCTGTAATGGTAGAGATCATATATAATACTTTTTTATTAGTAGCAACGAGCATTGGTACCTTTTGTACCATATTTAATATCTAAGTTAGATACACGAATGAATAATGAATGCATTGATGAATAAATGAATTGTGGTAAGTCTCTGAAGCACAGGGAACTTTGCAGCCCCAGAGCTTGTTTGCAGGGACTGCTAGTAACGAGCAGGTAATCCTTGGGAAATGGCTGCTCTTGTTCTCACCTGAATACACTTAGGAGCCCCTTCACAAAGTCTCTGCCATTTTGCCCACCAGAACTCTTGTTTCTGCTTCAAGATCCCCAAATATTGGAAAGTATGACTCGTCTCCATCTCGTAGGGTATTTCCCTCTTGGGCATCCGTGAAATGCCAGGATACTTGTCTCTATGTTATTCTTCTTCATGACTTGGAGCATCAGCTCTTTCCCTTTTCCTGCAGCTGAGGTCCCTGCTAGCAGTAGCTGTCAATCAACAAGGTAAACCCATGATTCTGACAGATTCTTTGCAGGAATCAAAACTGGCATGCATTCTCTTTTCAGAAACTCTCAGGCTCGCTATGGAGATACAGCCCCATAGAAAACAGTTTAAGAGTGTTGCAAACAAGGCTAGGATCAGAAGCCAATTTTGCACGTTGGTTTTTGAGACAGAGTCCTGATACATAGTCCTGGCCATGCTGGAACTCTCTATGTAGACCAAGCTGGCCTCAAGCTCACAAAGATCTGCCTGCCTCTGCCTCCCAAGTGCTGGGATTAAAAATGGGCACCACCATGCCTGCCTTCATATGACAATTTGAGTCCCAGTTTGAGTCCCTGACTCCCAGCTTGCCAGAGGTTCATCTAGGCTTAACAGCTCTCCAGAAATCTCTGCACAAGCTGTTCCCTCCCCACACTCTACCCTCGAACTATGAGCACACACTCTCAGCCTAAGACCCAGATGCAATTCTACATGTTTATCAAAATCATCGTGTTGGAGTACCCTGAGTGGCGGATCCCTTGAATTTAAATATTAAATAATGCAGGTAAAAGCAATAATTCTGAGATTTTCAATTCAATTTCCAAGACTCAATGTGTTGGCTAATTCAATGACCCCTATGTGCATGGCCCTGCTCATTCTTCTTTCATTTTTCTCCAGTGAGGGAGCCAAATGGATGTCCTGCCGGGCTCCATCATAAACATGAACTGGGGAGTCTTCTGACAGAATTTTCATCAAGCTGAGCCTCCTCTCAGAGGTGGAGTGAAGACATTCAGGACAGACGGGACTAGAGGGCTTTGATGGGATGAAGAAGTATATGATGACCCTCTTAGGAACGGGGCTGCTGCAAAGATGCTGGGGGTGCTTGGGAAGGGCCAATGGGAGGCCCCTATGGAGAGAGGGCACTAAGAAAGCCTGCACTTGGAGCCCTTCCTCACCATCTAAACTGAACTCCCATCTTCTCTATAAATGAAAGAATCGCCATTTACTCATTTGCAAATAAAAGTTTGAATTCCTCCAGGTGTGTTTATTCGCTGATTTATGACATAATGACCGGCAAGGACAATGCCCTGGCGTGTATCGAGAGAGAATGCTAAATCCACGCCCCTCCCAAACTTCAGGCAAAAATAAATCAGAATCTGAATGTGCAGTCCAAAAGCAAGTCCCATTTTTAGACTGAGGTTTTACTCCTGCTGTATAAGGCTATGTTGGGAGCCTCTGCTTTTAGGGAAGTTTTCTGTTCTTCTCTGGGGCAGGGCCGGGGCAAGGGCCGGGGCAAATTTACTGCCCTTGCCTTTAACACCTTCTTAACCATAGAGCAAATAAAATGAACACTGGTCTAGAGATTTTCTTAAAAACATAACAGTGTACAATGAGAAAGCCTAAAATAAAAAAAAAAAAGTCAACAGCTAAAAAAAGCAAGACAGAAGAAACAAAGCAGTGTTATACACGTGTGTTAATTTAGCAATATGAGTAAATATATATTATGTTTGCTGTAGCTTCTCAAATAAACATGATTAAAGTAAGTCTCAAGCATTAAACCTGATGCAGTCTGCTAAGTATTCAACTCATTCTATTGTATTTGACTTTGAACTCCAATTCTTCATTTAGTTATATCTGTGTTGCCCCTAGGGAAATAAATGCTAATCTTAGTGAATATTTATTGAAAAATTGTTATTAGGCACCGAGCTAAATACTTCATATGCTATATAACTTTCTTGAACTTTATCCTTTTCCTATAATAATATGCAGCTTTTATGTTATAGAAAATACAGAAGTCAGATCAAAGGCATCACACATAGAGCAGGTGATGATAAAAATGGCCCAGATCTCAACGGAACATATATGGAACCAGAAGTTCTGATGAGAAATATCACCAGCTCATTTCTAGTGTGAGAGATGATCGTGGCCACATGTGACCATCTCCACTCATACAGCTGTATCTGGCTCTATGGTAATCTATTAAAATAGTCAGAGAGACCCTCTCCTCTTTCCAGGTGAGCCACTGTTCAATAAAGAAATCGATCTAGGGCTTGGAGGATGGCTCAGATGAAAAAAGCCCTTGCCATGCAAGTCTAAGGACCTGGACTTAATCCCCAGTTCCTACATAAAAAGCCAGACGCAGTGAGTCACTTACACAACGCAGAATTCCTAGCGTGGGATGGGAGGTAGGGACAGGAGAATTGACCATGAGCAGTTCACAGCCCAGAAGGCCTAGAGTTGTAACACAACCGCAGAAACGAGACAAATGATTCTTGAAAGTTGTACACACACACACACACACACACACACACACCACACTCTGAATAAATAATTTAAAATGGATCTGGAAGCATCAATCGTGGTCCATTTTAACAAGTGAAGGAGGTGCAACTAAAAACAGCATCCATGGCTGTCTCACACCAAAGCAAACTTCTAAAGAACAGGAAGCAAATTCTACCTGATGCTATTTGGACGTGTTATTCTATGCCATGGAAGAAACTGAACTTTGTCCCTTACACAGGAGAGAATCACAAGATCTTAGTTCATTCTTTACTCTACAGTTATGAATTTGTTCCCTGACCGTGACGTAGTTAACAGACTTCTTTCCCTGTGCAGACACATAGACATGTGTCTAATCCCTAGGGGTGAGAGTTGTTTTCAGTTTTACCCAGAGAAGTGACAAGGACAATGGAAAATTTAAACAACTTCGGCTTGGCATAACTCAACAAGGCTGTGCTAATTTTATGATTGAAACCTAGGACCCACTTGCAACACTCAGAAATGGACAGCAGCAACCCATTACAGCTTCCGGGCCCATTTGGGGGTGTGAATAGGTAGAGGGAGCAATACCATTATCATACACACACACACACATACACACACACACACACACACACACACACACACACACACACACCACTCCCCTGGTTCCTGCTATCCAACGAGTGTATTTGTTTAATGGTGAGTTAAGATGGAAAGGAAAGAGCACACACACACACACACACACACACACACAGCCCATCGGGCCAGAAATGGAGTCTGGAGCAAAGAGCTGAGAAAGCTGGGAACCAGGTCTCCCCAGAGACTGTCTCTGCACCATGCACTGTGACAGGAATTAGCATTAAATGGACCCCAGCAATCTATCATGGATGAAACCATCAGCCGCTACTGTTAATATAACCACACATGACTATTATCATGCCTCAGTCGTGGGAGAAGCCAGAGATATTTCCCATAGAAATTTTGGGGGCCATCAACGTGCAGTTGACAGTGGGGTCAAGTTTGAGGAGCTGCTTTTAAGACTCATGCTCTCTAAGAAAGAAAGGAGCCCTAAAATGCCAAAACCTTATCTGGTTTGCTCAGGTGCCTACTCCTTGCTGGCAATCTGTAATGGTTTAGAGCACTCTGCGTGACCTAGAAGGATGTGTACTACCCTGTGTGGCATTCTTGGCACACGAATTTAATTTGAGCTGACATTTTAAGAGGCAATTGTTATTTTACAAGCCTTGGCTTATTAAAAAAAAAAAGAAACTGACAGAATTAAGTGGCTGTCTAAGCCGCGTACTTGTGGTGACACTTCATTATGAGATTCCTGGCAACTAAAGGGAGAGATGCGTGTTTAGCAAGACATTTTGTGTGCAGGTATTGTGTAGCTGCCTGGTTTGAGAGAGGCATTGTGGGTAGTGGAGGTGAGCTCAGAGGTATCTAACCTTTGGACTTTATGGTCTGCAAACGTGGGCCACATTCATAGCTATCCTGGGAGCAGGCTGCCCAAGGGGCTGCAGGTTACACATACCTCATTTAGCTAACAACCCTAATCTGTAGAAGGACCCCAAAGTCTAAGAATGAAAATGTTTTGGGCATAAGATTGGGGCTTTTAGCATACATGGATTGGCAGGGAGGAAGAAAGTTTCTTTCTTAATGTTAAAGGCTCATTTGTAGAATTTTTAATTTTTAGAAAAGGTTCACTATTTAATGTGCATGAGTGCTTTGTCTGCATGTTTGCTTGTGCACCGTGTATGTGCCTGATGCCTGTGGAGGCTGGCAGATGGCATCAGATCCCCTGGGACTGAAACTACAGACAGTTGGGAGTAGCCAGGTGGCCGCTGGGAACCAAAACCGGGTCCTCTTCGAGAGCAGCTAGTGCTCTTAATATTTTGAGCCATCTCTCATGGTGCTAGACTTTCTAATTTGAATTCAATGACCAGTCCAAGGAAAACCCAGTAGAGCCAGTGACTGCCGCACAGCCCGTCACTTTGGAGGGTTGAACAGCTGACCTGCCCTTTCTCTTCGCATTATTAAGGGCTACAGAATTAGGCGGTAAACAATGATGCTCGTGTAAAATATAGCTCGGCAACCTGGGATGACCACGAAGGCAGCCAGCTATGGACGGCATGGTACGGAATTAGATCCTAGATCAGAGATAATATAAGGACACTGAACGGAGCTCTGCAAGGGGCCCAGGGCAGCCAGCAGATGATAAACAAGACACTTCTGGATGTCTAACTGGCCTCCAGCAAATTCTTGATGATTAATTGATTGACTTGCTGATTGACATAGTAGTGCCTGGGAGTGCCAAGTTGGATGGCAGGGCCTTTGAAATTAACTCTATTAATATGTCAGCGGCTTATGCAAGTCCCAACATTTTCCTGCTCCAGGATCCCCACATCTGCCGCTCAGGGGTGATCGCCTGCCTGCAGGGAGACTAGGAGACTAAAAGACCATGAGGCTACTGCTGAAGTCAGAGGCACCCTCCGCAATCGAGGGGGTGGGTAGTGCCAGTGTCTGCGAGAGGCCAGACTTTGACAGCTCAGCTGCCAGTGTCCTGAAAGGGGAGATAGGACAAATTGTGTGCCAAGAGCATGAGGCAAGCCAGGCACAGGGACAAAGCTGGGCACCAGGAGCGAAGGACAAGCAGAAGCCAGAGAACACTGAGCAGACACCAGACAGAAGAGTTGGGAGCCTGTCTCTCCAACCCCCATGCTTGACGGAACCTATCAGACCAGGGGTTACCAAACCTCAGTGAACATATGGGTACTTTGGGATAGTTGCTTTGGTTACACAGAACTAAAGCCTTCCCTGGAGATTATGAATCAGTGGAACTTAGCTTCAGTCCAGGGATATCCACCAGGGCAAGCTAGCCACACGATCCTGTAGCAAGCTGGTGGCCCACAGAACCATCATAGAGACTCCGTCAAGCTTTGTGCTTCTCAGTGACCATGATGAACACCAACGATGACACAAGAATCACTGGGCTCACATCCTTCAAGATCTTAGCTTGGATTTCTCGGTATCTCAAAGATTTATGATACTCTGAAACCACTTATCAAGATTTCATCATGTAAAAAACTTCGACTTAAGGGGTGTGGTTAGTTCTACTGTGAACTTGACATAAATCTTGACACACCTAGAAAGAGGGAACCTTAATGAAAGAACTGGCTCCATCACGTTGGCCTGTGTGCATGCCTGAACCAGCTCCATCATGCTGGCCTGTGTGCATGCCTGCAGGGCATTTTCTCGATTGATAGTCGATGTAAGGGCCCAGTCCACGGTAACTGGTGGCATTCCTAGGCAGATAAGCCTGGGATATATAAGAAAGGTAGCTGAGTGTAAGCCTTGGAACAAATAAATAAACACCATTCTCCGTGGCTTCTGCTTCAAGTTTCTTCATTGAGTATATTCCTTAGTTTTCCTCAACGATGTATAACCAATCAACCAAAAGGCCCCTTTCCCCCTCAGTTTGGTCAATGAACAAAAACAAGTTTCATAAAAGCTTTAGGAAAGTGTCTTAGGTTTATTCTACTGCTATCATAAACACCATGACCAAAGACAACTTGGGGAGAAAAGGGTTTATTGCATCTTAGAGTGTATAGTCCATTATGAAGAGAGATGGGTCAGGAATTAGAGACAGGAGCTAAAAAACCAGTAGTTAAGTATATTATGTACTTTGGCTTTGTTTTTGTTTTTTTTTTGGAGGGAGGGTAGGGTTCTTGTTTTTTGTTTTTTTGTTTTTGTTTTTTTTTTTTGAGACAGTGCTTCCATGTGTAGCCCTGGCTGTCCTGGAACTCTCTCTGTAGACCAGGCTGGCCTCGAACTCACAGAGATTCGCCTGTCTCTGCCTCCCGAGTGCTGGGACTAAAGGCTTGCGCCACCACCGCCCATTGTGTACTTTGATCATAACTCTGTCCCTTCTCATTAGTCCCCTCCCTTTGCCATCGTCCTGCTTCTACTTTCACATTATATATTTATACAAAAATAATCTTTAAACTGGGCGGGAGGCAGAGGCAGGCAGATCTCTGTGAGTTCGAGGCCAGCCTGGTCTACAAGAGCTAGTTCCAGGACCGGAACCAAAAAAAGCTACGGAGAAACCCTGTCTCAAAAATTAAAAAAAAAAATCTTTAGGCATGCCTTAATATTTATGCATACATAAATAACATATAGGCCATACACATGCACAATATATATTAAATCTAGAATTCACTCATGAGCAAAGATGGGTAACGCCTGTCTTTCTTTTGACCCCTGAGCCATTTCTCCAACCCCCATATATACCATATTTTCTTTATCGATTTATCTGCGGACAGCTAGGCTAATTCTGTGACTTGGATTTGGTGAACAGTTTAATAGGTAATGGTTAACATTCAATTTAAGCATCATTCTTAGGATAGGAATTTTCAAAGGACTAATGTAAATTTTATTTTCCCTTTCTTCTTATTCCCAGCCATCTATTTTGGAAGTAACTCATCTTCCCACCTGTGTTTTCTATGTGGGTGGAGCAATATGAAAAAGAGAGCTAATGGACAAATGTTAGTTGGGCTAGGATGAAAGAGAAATCAATAGCAGAAACCCAAGTCTGACAATCATTTCAACAGTCCCTATGAGGGCAGCTTGAAGTAGATAGAGCATTGTCAGAATATCTTCAAGGGTGAGTCTCTCACTCAAGTTCAGTCTGCTCCTAAAGGTGACTGACATCTGAGCCATAGATGGTGGAAATTCTGCTGAGAGACTTTAGGGATGGGGCAGATGGGGAGTTGTACTGGGCCACAGAGAGGGAGAAGCTGTTGGGGAGAGATGCGGTTTACATGGGTTGTTTTCACTTGTGATGCCATGCACAGGTATAAAAACAATCACCATGGCTTGGAAACGGGGTCAGAGTTAGAAATATCGGAGTCGAGGGCAAAGCAGTGCTGACAACGCAGGAGAGCTCCGCAGAGGGGACACAAAGAAAACTAAGGAGCCAGTGACTGAAGACTGAAGACCTCATCTAAGGAGAAACGGGACAACAGAAACTGGGTTAAGATGGCAGAGTGTGAGTGTCCTAGGGGACCTTGGTGATGGGATTATTCCAAAAGAGGCTTGTGGGATGGCTCCGTCAGTCAAAAGGCTTGCCGGTGGACCTGAGTTTTGCCCATAGAACGTACTTCAGAAGGCCTGGCTTGGTGTCACATGTTTGTAATTCTACAATCAGCAAAGCAAAGAAAGGTGAGGCCCTGGCCAAACTGGCCTACTTGACTAGTTCTGAGACAACGGGAAAACCTGTGTCAAAAACCAAGAGGGTGGCTCCTGAGAAACGCCACACACTCAAGGCTGCCCTCTGTCCTCCCACCCTGTCCCTGTGTGTGTTTGTGCTTTGTGAGCACACTGCCCTTCCTCTGTAAACCCAGCAGCAGAGATCTCCATCACGGGCAGTCACCTGACTCCATCCAGCTGTGACCCTCTCCACAAAACATTGCAAACACCCTTTACAGTTTTTGCAGGCTAATAAGCAAATCAGATTGAACATACTAGAGAGACAGCAATATTTAAACCCTTTCCCAAATGTTAGCAGGGTGGGAGGTTTTGGAGCAAAGCATCTGTCATGGTTATGAGGGTGTGATTTGGCAAGAAAGAGAATTGCTGGAGGGGAAAAAGCCGTGGACCCCTGAGGATGAAGGCTCACTGAAGAGGCACTGCAGAAGTAGTGGGGGGATAGAACATTCTGAGGGCAGGATGAAGGGAGGGGAAGGTGAGGAGACTTTCCTGAAGAAATCTGGGACCAATGAAGGCAAAGAGAACATGAGAGACTAGAAAAAGGAATGTGGTCCTTCGTCTACAAGAGTGAGGAGATAATAGAAAAGAGAACTGAGAGATGTCGAGCAGAAGACGATCCTGCGTGGGACTGACAGAGAAGAGTAGACTTTTAGATGAAGGGGAATTCACCCCTCATCACCCTGGCTATGAGAAAGGTACAGGTACTGGTCTGTGTTCAGGGGAATGAGGTGACTCCCAGGGGCTTGCAAGAAAACAGAGGGAGAAACTTTATAGATGATCAATTTAGGATGGGAAAGTAGGCTCTTCTGAACACACTGAGGATCTAGACTTGACTAAAAAGTTACTCCCGTCAGCATCAGCCTGCTCTCCCAATATTCTGCTTCGGTCACACTCCAGTCTCTAAAGGACTTTGCCTAAAGGTAAACCTCTGTCCTTTGTCCTCTTTGGAGGAGGTTTGTGTTTTTAAAGGTCAATGAAGAGAAACAGAGGAAGGAAGAAATATTGTATAATGCCTACAGGCAGGCTGCTGTCATTAAGGTAACTGAAGCAGTGACATTTGGAAAGAGAACTCTAAGATGTCCTGTCACTGGAGGCTGCTCAATCCAGTGTCCCAGGAAAGCTGTAAAAGTCATAACAATGTATCTGGAAGAGGGCAAAGCCTGGCTGGTGATGGCGCCTTCTGCTGGTGGCTTTTCAAGCATAAAGTGGCATGCTTCCTTCCTCCTACCCTCCTTCCCACCGCCTAGGACCCTATACTAAATTTACCCCAAAACAGGAAGAAGGAGGAGGAGGAGGTGGAGGAGGAGGAGGAGGAGGAGGAGGAGGAGGAGGAGGAGGAGGAGGAGGAGGAGGAGTAAAGGATGATGAGGCTTTAGTAAGAGTCTGTCACTGTAGAGAACTATGTGTCCCAAGAGGTACATAAGAAGCTGAAAACACACTCCTGATGTCCTGATGTTCTCAGGCTTCTGGGATATATTTTAACTTGATGCTTTTAATTCTTTTATATTAGACCTATTTTTTTTTAACTAACACTCACAATTCACAGAATAAATCTCTCACCATACAAATGACTTACCTCATGTCTGCTCAAGCAATTATGCTTTCTATAAAACCTATAGACCACATCTAAATCAAAGTCTCCGTGTCTAAATAGGAACGGATGTCTTAGAAGAGTCTTCTAATCATTTAGAATTTAGTTCCAGAACTACAATAGTACAGATATACCTGGATACTTTCTGCTTGGTCAAATCATTTGGTCACAAGACTATGCTGCCCTCAAGTGGTCACATGTAAGAGCAGCCCATATTTCATTTGACCTGAAAACTGGGTTTCCAATTGTTAGGGGTGTGTGTGTGTGTGTGTGTGTGTGTGTGTGTGTGTGTGTCCTAAACTAAAAAAAATCACTTTGTGCCAAGTCAAAGCACTTACTTACACTCACGAGGTCCAAGAAGGTCCCAGTATGGACCTAAGAAGCATAGGGGTAAAATGGCCACCAGCAATGACCACAGCTTGTCCTTCACTCTGGAGCAATCCACTGTCTGTTATGTAGCTGTAAGGTCCAGGATTTAGGGTCTAAGTGACCTGGCTCCCTTATGCATTAGGGACAATTCTCTGCAGGGGGACCCTCCTAAGAACTCATGACATAGTGCTCTGAAATTATGAATTCGGGGAACACAATTAGTTCTCCCAAGGGCCCACATTCTCTGAAACTCCAGTCAGTCATCCACAAGGTTGCTCTTGGAGGAGGGTCACCAGGGAATTGCCCTATAATGGAGCTCTATGAGACTCCTATGTAACTGGCTACAGTCAAGACCTTCTAATGCCTGTAATCAGCTCCCCCTGGGGCTCCCCCTTCTCCTCGTTGAGCTAGGAGAACATACAATCAGTGGAACAGCAGGCAAAGGAGTCTGCTGGCTTCTTCTGCTCAAAGACGAGGCAGGTCATCTGAATAGCCAGAAGGCCCATCCTGGCACAGAGGGCCCAGATAAAAATGAACAAAGCTCATTTCATCTCACACAGTGAGGACTGAAAACTGCGGAGAGACAGAGTCAGCTATTAGGAAGTGTGGCTTTGATCCTGATCACAGACAGTCAAGCTTCTGGGCTCTTGACTGCCATGCAGGGCAGCAGAACTTCTAGGAATTATCTTCATAAAACACATCTTTTTCTGGGCTGGGGTGTAGCAAAGCGACAGAGAACTTACCTCGCATATATGAGGCCTTGGGTTGATCCTCAGCACCACAAAACCAAAATACTGGCGCTAAATTACGAGGGCAGTGTGAAGGAGAGGCAATGTAGCTACCAATGTTCCCAGGTCCGGGGCACAGAAAGTGTGTGTGTGTGTGTGTGTGTGTGTGTGTGTGTGTGTGCAGCTGTTAAAAGGGTAAATCTGTCACTCGTGTGTAATTCTAGAACAAGATGCATTTCAAATGAAGCCTTTGCTGGACAGATGTATAGACTGCAAGTGAACCATCTATAACCCTGTCAAATCTTATTATCACCATTAAACAAAACCTCTAGAGAATAAGAAGAAATGGTTCCTAACGCTGCTAATGACAGCGAGAGAAATGTAGGAGCTATGGAGGCACTCAGCTCCTCCCTTACAGCAAGTATAGGGAAAACAATAGAATAGCCCTAAGAAGGCAATCTACTTTATCTCAACCTAGTTTTTGTTATTTCTTAAAGCATGACATTTTATTTATTTATTTAGTGTTCACAGAAGCCAAAGGACAGCTCTGAGTTGGCTCTCTCCTTCCAGTATGTGGCCTTGGGAAATGAACTCAGGTCGTCAGGTTTGGCAGCCGCTGTCTTAACCCATGGATATCTGTAAAGCACTCCCTGACAATGTAAAACCTTCATTACAATCTGGAGAGAAATATGTTTCCTTGCAAACTATGTTTCTCATTGTGAACCAACACACACACACACACACACACAGACACACACACACACAGACACATACACACGGCTGATCTAATTTCTATAGAAGCAGGGTTCTCATCTACAGTAATGTTTATTGACATTTCTTCTTTCTTCTCATGTTTCAAAAGTGACTGAGTTTTCAAATCCTTACAGCCAGCTTTTAAGTCAATAGTTCTCACAGACCAAGGACCTTGGAGGAAGAACACCCAGCACTTCAACTCCCAGGTTTAAGAAAACCTAAATTTACAATACACGATGCTTACTTGCCTTCAGTCCCTGGCTACTTCGTTGTGGGGATTTCCCCTACCAGACAGCATAGCCTTTGCAATTCTCAATTAATAACAGTACGATCCATAAATAAAGATGTGGCCCTTCTTAGTTGGTGCAAAAGACTTGGCTTTTCAAACTCAGTGTTCGGTGCTGACCGGCAGGGGGCAGTGAAGGCACTGTTAATTGACCGTGTAAAGTCTTCATTACAATTTGGAGAGAAATACATTGTCTTGCAAACCGTTTTCCATTTTAATCCAGCACCGTACATGTCAGAAATGAGAAATACACTTTCCTCCTTTTTAATCTCAGAAGTATTGGGGGAGTCCTATAGAACGTTCACAAAATGCAGAGAATGATCTAGGTAGCATTTCAGAGATTTACAGTTCAACATAACATGTAAAAAAAATACTTAAGAGAAAAACAATGGACTGGGAGCTTGGTCCACACAATTCCTAGTGTAAGGAACGTTAGAATAGTGTTAATTTACTAAGGTGCATATTACATCCCTGTTAGTAAAGACATTAAGGGCTGCAATTAAGGGCTACCTAAGGCCAACAAGTCCATGTCCCTCTTTAAGTGACCCCAAGGGTCAGTGGGCTCTGTGACCTGAAGAGGGGCCAAGATGCTCAGAGCTCTAAGAGTCTCATTCTTCTCTTCCTACATGGATGTAGGCGTGTGTGTGTGTGTGTGTGTGTATTTCACCATAACATAGATCAAATAACTAGCGGTTTGATTTATGATTTTAATGTTTTATCAGAGTTTGGTGGTTAAGGAATTTCCCCTTGCCTGGAAGATCCAGAAGGGTTCAAATTGTCTGACCTTGCCCCTGCAAAAGTTCATATTTAACTTTGAAAGGGGAGACCCTGAGCAGTTACTCTGTGCTGGAGGTCAGATGTATGCACAGATTCCCTTGGCATGCATGTGGAGGTCAGAGGACACCTTTCTGGAGTTGGTTTTCCCCTCCCACCTTTCCATATATTCATGAGATTGCTTCTGGACTTGCTCATCTGTCTGGTGCCCAGCAGGTCTGATTGGCATTAGCAAGTTCAAGGACTTCCCTTGTCCTCAGAGCAAATTCTTCATTCTTTAAAGAATACACATTAGGTCCCCAATGGGACCTCTTGCTTTCATTTTCTGTAACTGGCCTGCTTTGTTCTGGCTTCTCTTAGCAAGCCCATGGCCAGGCTGAAATCACAGAGAAAATTCCTCCAAGCCCAAACAAGGGAATGCTCGAAGATCTGAAACCAATACCAGGAACATGGTGCTATCTTATTTACAAGTTAAATCATTGGCTGTTACCCTTTCCCAGGGAGGGAGGGAGGGAGGGAGGAAAGGAAGAGAGAGAGAGAGAGTGGGGGAGAGAGAGAGAGAGAGAGAGAGAGAGAGAGAGAGATTTTATTGATTAGCACTTAGCTTCTTTAGGCCATCATATTCTCTAGGAGGCTAGGGGTGCACAGACACACCGAGGTTTTAAGTTGACAGTACTTTTTAACATTGTAATTTAAGAGTTGTTTAATCTCAATCAAAGGGGATAACAGCTGTACAGGTCATGGTATTATAAACTTTAAATAAAATGTTACATGCTTTATGGTGTCTTGAGGACATGGTTAATAGCTAAGGAAATTATCCAGAGGAGTGCCAAAGCCATGAAGAAAAACATAGACCCTCTCTGGACAGCAATGACCAGATGTTGTTCCACAGCCCCTTCCTGCAGAAACAAATGGTTCTCTACAAAGAGCCATAGATGGATGGGTTGGCCAGAGAAACCACCAAACTTCAGCCCAAGGACTTATGAAGGAATCCCAAAAGAACTGGGCTCTGAGTCTAACCTACTGACTGGGAAACGTGAAGCCAGGATGTTCAGATCCCGGGTCCACATGCACAGTGACGGGACGGCTGCTGGTTTGAAAAATCCAGGCTCAGGGACGGAAGATCTAGAAGCCAACTGCAGTGGTTTAGGGAAACTCGGTGAATATCACTCCTCATGACTGCCCCTCCTAGACCCAAAGGCAAAGAAGAGAGAGATGCCAAGAAGAGGAAGAGATGTAAACAAGCCATGTAGAATGGGATACAAGTGGGCTCTGCAGTGAAGCTCAACTTCTACATCGTTGTTTTCTGAACTATTAAATATGATAAGATTCACCTGTGTTGTGGGTGCTGTACGTCACTGAGTTGGTCTCTGCACACTACCAGCTGTGATGAAGTACCCTGGGTAAAGGTTTGTTGGTGCTATGACTACAGTAGTAACCGGCTAAGGCGATGAGATGCGCCTATTGTGAAGAACAGGTCCTTAAACACTACTGTTCTCTTGGCAAACACTTCCAAGCATTGTAAGAAAGAATCTACTCTGCAACTAGATTCAATACTGGAAAGAATCCCATCAGTCTATTTCACTTACATTTTTTTACAGCCTGCACAACAGGGAAAAACCAGGCTGGCACTTACCCAATGTGCACTCCTCATAAGGGGAACTCACAGAGGGAGAACTTCCCTCACGGAGCTCTGCATCTAATTTTGGGTCACATATATATTTTGTGTTATTCATGAGCTTATATAATACCATTATATAATGCTAATATTATATAAGTATACAGTGCTTACATGATATGCATTACTTAAGTACATATAGACAACTTATATATAAAGGAAACCCATCACCCCCAAAACCAGGGCCATAAAACAGGCCCAAGATTTCAAGAACCCTGCAACCCACGGAACTCCATAAAGCAGCCAGCTCTCTTCTGGAGAGCCAGAAGGTCACAGAAACTGATAATCTGACTTCTCTCTCACCCTGCAGACCAAAGTTCACAAAAACAGGCAAGCTGACTTATCTCCCACACTACAGTTAATCCAAAAAAAAAAAAAAAAAGCAGTTTCTGGGGCCTGGCTTTACCAGGTCCTCCCCCTCTCTACTCTCAACTCTGAAAACCATAGCTGTCTTTTACGGGGAATAGAGAGTGGGTCTTGAGATATGAGAGGCATCTTTGCTGAGAACCAGGATAGGTGAAGGTGAAAACAAAATGTGTCTGAACTTGAATTTGGAGGATTCATGATAAGGAATATGCTATCAAGCAAGACTGGCCCAGAGTTGGAGCCTGAAGAACACGCAGAAGGCCACTCACTCAGGAACAAAGGCTTGAGTTGGCAGGGAGGGACAGGAGAAAAGATTGGCAGAGGCTCACACACTTTGTGGGTGAAGCCAACAGCGAGAAGGTCCTGCAGGGGTGAGAGCAAAAGGCCCACGGCTTGAGTGTGCACGTTGCCGCCTGAAGCTTATTGATGTGCTCTCCCATGACCCAAAAGCTTTCAGTTCAAGTATTTGCCATCCATTATCAGCCTTGTTTCCGTGATTGCTTTGTGTGGGAGGAAAAGGAGCAGATAGAGTGTGGGAGAGACGAGCAAAGAAGTTGTGGCCCAAGCTTGAGCTTTTGCGCCGGACAGAGATAAAAGAACAGCTACTTGATGTCGAGTACACCAGAAAGCAGGGAACCGAAACCCGAGCTGCCAACAAATGCGACAGAACCTGGGGTGCAGTCCTGGCCTTCGAAAGGATGGCCAGAACTCAGGAGGCAAAGAGGCCCCCGGCTAGCACCTGGGAACCATACACTCCGCATAAGGGTTCGTTTTCTTCAGTGAGAACTTTGGATTGTAAATCTCCCTGGAAACATGTGGTTTCATGTTTGGAAGAATTTCTGTATCTCTACGCTGTATATAACTGTAGTTAGTTCTTGTGGATGGATACACGAGTGGCTTTATCATAAGCCCTTTTCCTTTAGAATCACCTTAACTGAGGGAGGGAGAACCCAGGAGAGAGTATAAAGGAGGAGGACTGAGGGAAAAGGCAAACCTAGAAGGGGAAGAGGAGGAAGAGGAGGAGCAGCAGGAGACTAGGAGAGAATTTTCCCTTGGCACCTGCGACATCTGGTGGCATTAGGCCGAGTTTCCTCGGAAGCCTGGTAGGCTTACTGATGGGATATCTTCTCTCCTGCAGATGCCACACGTATCCGAACAGGCTCCTTCCGTTTTTGGTAGGAGCCATTCCCCACCTGACCAGCCTCAGGGTAGAAGCACTCATATTTCAAGGACAGAGCCGGTCTGTCCTCCACGCTATTTGATTTTACCTAGAGGCAGGGGCTGGATGATAGGAGAGAGATTTCCTAGGAATCCTTGCAAAAAAGATTGATTCAAGTCGTTAGGCCCGAGGATCTGCAGACTGTAACCCAGCAATGAACATTTCACAGACCTTGGACGCCAGTCATAACATTTAAAACACTAATAAAAATGTCAGTTGAGGCTGGGCAGGGTGGTACATGTTCATGATACCAGCACTTGGGGGGCTGAGACAAAGAGGGCTTCCAGGAGTTAGAGGCCGGGCTACATTGAAGACAGCAATCCTCCTTTCCCTGGGCACTGAATCAATGGGTGTGAGAAAAAAAAGATCAGATATTTAAAAAAGATTAAAGGTAGAAACACCAAACAGTGGGCTGGGTCTAAGAGCAGAAATACCTGATGAAGAAGTATTACTGCTTCTGCAGCTTTATTCAGCGTGTTTAGAGACAGGATTACTCTTTCTCGAGGCTAGTTTAAATATATCCTTCATCTAGTTCACATTCCCCTTTTTTTTCCTTTTTCCTTCTTTTCTTTGTTCTTACAGGGTTTCCCTAGATAGCCCAAGGTGGCCCAAGGTGGCCTCAATCAAGCTTCTTGCTTCAGCCTCCAGAGCACTGGGACTATAAACCTTTAATAGGGCTGAAACCACTGGTCTGTGTACTCGCTGGGACAACCTAAAAAGATGCTTGCCCAGCATGGTAGTGGAGGCACCTGACTTTCACACTTCCCTCTCCCCCTGAAGAAACTAGACAGGCCTCCTCAGAACCAAAGGGAACGATTAAGCTCTGTCTTGGATGTGTTTAATTTTCACTTTCTTTCCTTCTTTCAGAAATGATCCCGCCTGCCTCATATCTGCATATCATGGGACAAAAAACTCAAGCCCCATAGTCAAGCTCACTAGCCTGTGGCTACACAGTAATTCCTTTAGAGTGGTTTTCCCCTCGTTGTAACTAAGTTCTCAACTTATTTGCCCTCCGATTCTAGACATTGCAGCATGCTTCCAGACTCCAGGGCCAGAGTCGTGGCTAATGGGTAGTGAGGAGAAGTGTGCGTGTCACCCTCGAGAGATGTGACTGCCAAGATCATGTGGATATGCTCAAGAAACCCAAACATGGGCACAGTGCTGGAGCAGCTTGCGACAGATGGATGCTTTTGCCAGCTCTTAAGGTTGTCATTCTCTGCTGCAGATCTCTTGGCCACTCCACAAAGGGTGAACTGAAACGAACGGGACTTCTAGTTTTAACACTTTGGAGCACAAAAGTGGTCAAAGTTTCCCCTAGGAAGTCAAAGTGATGCTAGAGAACTAGAGATTGGAGGATTGGTGTGAAACCCTTCACAGTTACAAGCATTTCAGCGCAGGGTTAAAGGTTTTAGAAATTTAAACAGGAATATTTTCATATTATTCCAGTCGCTCCTCCTAACATTGTTTAGTGCCTTCTTGTTCAATTATAGCTAAATTCATTTATTGCTTTTCCAGAAATTGCCAGTTGTTCCCCAGTGAGTGACAGGAACATTGACTTTGACACGATAGCACAGACTATCCGAGATCCATTAACACTTCCTTGACTGAGTGGCTCTTCTTTGTCTGTAAACTGGAACTTCAAACTTTGATAAATCATTTTTCTTTTCTAATAATTTTTTGTTTTGGTTTTGGTTTTGATAATTCCTCTTTATCCTCTAGTTCCTATCAATATCTTTTTCAGGGTAAATCTGTGACTTTTCTCCTTCAAAGCAGTTTCCCAGGGACTGGATAGATGGCTCCTTGGTTAAGATACATACTGCTCTTCCAGAAGACTCAAATTTGATTTCCAAGATCCACGGCAGGTGACTCACAACCATCTATAAATTCCAGCTTCAGTGATCTGATGTCTTATTCTGACCTCCCTAGGAACCTTTATTCATGTGCACGAACCCCTACAGAGATACAAACGCACAGAAGAGGGGAACAAATGATTCAACTGAATCATCGAAACTGGGTGCATAGGGGCTCACAGAGACTGAGCTGACATCTAGGGAGCCTGCATGGGACTGACCTATGTCCTCTATATATGTTAAAGTTGTGTAGCTTGACCCTCTTGTAAGACTCCTAACAGTGGAGCAGGAGCAGTCTCTGACTCTTTTACTAGCTCTTGGGACCCCACTACTCATGCTGGGTCACCTTGCCCAGACTTAATACATGGGGAGGTGCTTAGTCTTACTGCAACTTAATATGCCATGTTTTGTTGCTATCCTTGGGAGACCTGCCCTTTCCTGAGCAGAAAAGAAGGAGGAATGGATTGGGGGGTGGGTGGGGACAGAAGGGGGAGTGCATGACAGGGCCTGGGAAGAGAGGAGGGAGGGGAACCCGTGGCCAGGATGTAAAATTAATTATTAGTTAATTAATTAAAAGAAAAGAATTCTGTCAGCAGAACCAAGATTGATGAATCCGGTATTCAGCCCACAAGAGAGGTCAGGTTACATGTGGGAGCATGGCACTTTGAAAGGGGAGGATGGGAGACGTCAGCCCGCAGTGAGTCTATTTGGCAGAATTAGGTGAATACATGAGGGGTTTAGCAGAAACTGCCAATCAAGGCGTTAGCAGGACTGTGCACCTTCTGAGGACTGGGGGAGGAAGCCCACTTCTTGCTTCCCTTAGCTCCTGAGGGCCTTGTGCCATTGTTTACTTGTGGCCTTACAGACACGTCACTTTCCAGCCAGCCTCTCTGGTCACATTCCTCTCCCTTTTGCGTTTACAGAAACCCCAATATCTTCCCACCACAACTTGTCACTAGATTTATGATCCACTTGAGCAATACGGGGGCTCTTCATCTAGAGTTACTTAATTAAATCTGCAAAGGTGTCTGCTCCCAAATAACATTCACAGATTCTTGACATTAAAATGACGGTATCTGTGAGTCTCCGTTCAAGCCACTAGGGGGCGTTTATCTAGCAGGGCAAAAGAGTCAAAAAGAGGGAAGGGGCTAGGAAAGCTCGGCAGTGCCAGGCTTAAAAATGACCAGAGAGAGAGGCCATGCTCCCCTCTCCCTGGCAGACACAATGAAGCAAGCCACCAGGTCAGACATGCTGAATCTTTCCCAGTAAGCGCACCTTAAGGTGCTACACACATTATTAGAAATGGGCTAGTCCAGGTGCGAGAGTTAGCCGAGAAGAGGCTAGATATAATGAGCTAAGCAGTGTTTAAAAGAAAAAAAAATGGCCAGAGAAGGGAGCTCCATGCTCATGTTTCTTTTGCATCTGTTGTTGTTGTTTTTTTGTTTGTTTGTTTGTTTTGTTTTTTGTTTTTTTCGAGACAGGGTTTCTCTGTAGCTTTGGAGCCTGTCCTGGAACTAGCTCTGTAGACCAGGCTGGTCTCGAACTCACAGAGATCCGCCTGCCTCTGCCTCCTGAGTGATGGGATTAAAGGCGTGCGCCACCATAGACCAGCTGTTGGATTTCTTTTACACTAGAGTTGCCTCTGAGTGTAACAAATACCCACCTCCCTTTAGTCCACACATCTTTACTTGTAAGGGTCCATTGCAAAGAGTCACTGGTCCGGTTAGAGGGGTCTGGTTTCTGCTACACTACTGATACTGGGTCCTCACTGGGACTCCTCTTGGATATCTTGTTTTCCTGTCCTGTAGCTTTGGGTCTGTAGGTCTAGTCCCTTCACATACTCCCCCAGTTCACAGATGAGGTCAATGTTGGGGTAGGCTAACTCACAGCCCTGGTTCTGGGCCTGGGTGGTGTTAGCATTCAGATATTATGCTGCCTCCCACCCCACCCCCACCCCTATCACGTTACCTGGCAAGATGCACCTGTCAACAATTCAGGCCAATACTTAGCCCAGGGCCCTGCGGCTTATGTAGCTACGTCACGTGCTGAGTAGCTGGGTAAGACTCTGTACGCATGCGCAAAGGGCCTCTCCAGACCACCGATTCCTTCTCCACCCACTCCCCTCACCTTACCAATAAACTTCCACGTGGCTTTGTTGTATATCATGATTCGTCCTCACTGCACGGATAAACTACAACAGGTGGTAGCTGGGTTGGTTGGTTGGTCAGCCCCCAGCTTTCCCTCGCAGTCGCCATCCGGACAAGCTCTCCAACACGGCCTCAGCTAGCTCCCCCACGCAGCCTGCAGCAAGGCGCTCACACCCCTTGGGTCCAGCTCATCTGTACTCATCCATCCCACCGGGGTTAGTTCTATTGCTCTGCCCAAGTGAGGTACCGGTCCAGCCCTCCCTCGTGCTGCATGCAGCTGGTGAGGGGCAGCGCCAGTTCTCCCACCCTCGTGACCTCAGGGCCAGCTCTCCCATGCGCCACAGGTGGGTGGCGAGGGGCAGGGGAGGAGAAGTCTTCTCTCTCTCCCTCCCTCCACACACATTCTCACAGAGGCATATTTCCTGCCCCCCCCCACCCCCATCAACAAGGTCAGCTCTGCTGGCTGCCCAGGTGAGGTGCAAGGCTCGCTCTTCCGAGCGCGGCAGACAGTGAGGGGCAGGGACAGCTGTAACAAATATTCTTTAAACGGATGTTTCAGATGGTCTTGAAAGGCCTGTTGTCCCACCCTGTACCTGCCTTGGGGTTATTGGAACATTTTGGTCTAATCACTCGCACACATTTTTTTTCTTTTCTAGGTGAACCCATGGAAAGAGCAGGGGGGGGAGTAATTTGTTTTATTTTGTGCCAAGTTTTGAATATAATAGCAGCCATTGTTCCTCCTCCTTCAGTTTTCAGTCTACAAAGGGGCTAACATCTGAAACCTATTTACCACGTTTTTCTGGAACTCACAACAAACTTCCAAAGTTATATTTGGGGTTCAGGTGTTGTCAGTGAAGAGAAAGGGATGAAGGACAATGGTTCCCCCTGAAGTTCTGATAGAGAAATGATGTGGAATTCCCTTTTGTGTATGTGTTGTTTTTATTGGTTAATGAATAAAGAAGCTGCTTTCGCCTATGACAGTGCAGAACAGAGCTAGGCGAGGAAAACTAAACTGAATGCTGGGAGAGAGAGAAGGTGGAGCCAGTGAGACACCATGTAACTGCCGCAGGAGACAGATGTTGGAACCTTGCCGGTAGGCCATGACATCGTGGTGATGCACAGATTAATAGAAATGGGTTAATTTAAGATATAAGAGCTAGCCACAAAAAATATGCACAAGCTAATAGGCCAACCAGTGTTGTAATAATACAGTTTCTGTGTGATTATTTGGGATCTGAGTGGCTGGGAACAAATGAGCAGCCTCTGACAACAGAGAAACAGGACATTGATCTTGATGCAGTGAACCCATCAAGCCTGGGAAAAGGAAACAAGATTATCCGAACCTATTGTCTTAGTTAGGGTTTCTACTGCTACAATGAAACATTGTTATATGAAAGACCTGCTAGATGGAAGAGGTTCTCCAGGACACTCTGGAGACGTATGACTTAAGTCACCATGTCTCTTCTTACATCTACTCTTACGTGCTAAAGAAGGGGAAGTGAGGGCTTAGGTCTTATTGTCTGTATTACAGATTCTTTATTTTAAAAACTATTATTGTATACAATATTGTATTATTGTGAAAATGTGTGTGTGTGTTGGCATGCACATGCCATGGTACATGTATGCGGACACAGAACAACTTTTGGGAATGTTTTCCCATCTTCCGCCTTATTGAGGCAGTCTCTCTTGTTTTTTGCAGTTGCACTCCAAGCTGGCTGACCTGTGAGCTCCTAATTGATTCTCCTGTGTGTGCTTCTCATCCCACTGTCGAGGTACTGGGGTTCCAGATGTGTGCCACTGCCTCAGCTTTTCTCTGTGAGTTCAAGAGACTGAACTGAGAGATCTTTGGACTTGTATGGTTAGTACTTCTACCCAGTGAGCCAACTACCTATCCCGCTGAATTAATAAATTAACTGTTTAATGAGACAGACTCTCTGTTTTGTTGCTTAGAATGTCCTTTGCTTATTTCTTGACAGTTCCATGTATGTAAATGATGCATTTCGATGGTATGAACTCCTCTCCCTGTTTCCCCTCAAGATGCACCACTCTTCCTTCCCACTCCCCTCAGAAGCCCCAATTCCTCTCTCCCAATCTTCCCAAGTACCCAAACACACCCTTCCCCAAATGACGTCCTCTCTCTTTCTGTTGTTGCAATGATCCATTGAGTCCAATTAGTGCTTCCTATTGAAATGCTATCTAATACTATTGACCTGATTTTTGCTCAGGTAACATAACCATAGAAATTAAACAGGGTTTTTTTTTTTTTTTTTTTTTTTTTTGGTAGCCTGGGCTAACTTGAATTTGTTGTGTGAGGCAGACCTTCAACCCCCTGATTTACTGTTTATTCCTTTGTTTATTTGGGGGGGGGGCGATTGGGAGTTTTTGATGAAGGCCCTTGATCTGTAGCCTGAGCTGGCTTCTAACTTGTGGCAACCCTCCTGCCTCAGTTTATAGAGTTCTAGGGATTACAGGGGTATACCACTATACTTGGCTTTATTTTCTGTGTTCTTGTTTCCTTGTACCTGGGGACCTCACTGCCTTCCCAAGGTTCCTAATCCTCGGCAAGAGGAAAGGGTCTGCCTGCCCATGAACCTCTCCTGAGCCTCAGCAGACTCAGTGCTAAGGGGGAGACTCGGGTCTCCCAGTGCCGGTGTTGCTCTCTTAGGAATGGGTGGAAACTCTCAGGTGTGGGTGGGGCCCAGCTAAAAGACATAGGCGGATGGGGGAGTTGCCTCTGGAGGTTATACTTGCCCTGCCATCCTGTTTCAATTTGCTTTTCACTTGCCAGGAAGTGGACAAACGCCTCCCCGACCCTTTCCCACTGCCAGAACATTCAGTTCAACAGCACGAGGGCAAGCAACCACACGCGGAAGCCTTAGAGACGGGAACAAAACAAGCCTTGCCTTCCTTAAACTGTCACTGTCGGGTATTTGGTCGCTGTGACAAGAAAAATAACCAATACAAGAGCCAACCCTGATCTCACAGCTTCACTGTCATCTCTGATAGGCAATAAGCCTCTGCCTCCGCATCCTGGGTCTACTGCTGGACACCCAGCCTTTCAGGAGTACTCAGATGAGCCGATCGGAAACCTACTCCATGGCTCACCTGCTCTACCCACTCCTTCCTATCCAGCAACAGGACTCTGTGCAGTCCTTCTCTTGTCCCCTTGACAGGCCCCGGCTTCCTCAGGGGTCCTGTGTGGCAGCATGTGCCCCTCCTTGTGGAAACTGAAGAAAGAAACCATTTTTCCGATGGCAGCTGTCCCCTAATCTGCTGGCCTCCTCATACCACAGCAACTGAAAATCCCAGAGAGATTTTAAAGCAAACCTATCCTTTCACAAGTCATTGATATTTTGGTATACTTGCCTTTTTTTGGGTGGGTGTTGCGCTCTAAAACTGTGTTTGGTTTGGTTTGGTTTCTCTTCTCTTTATGGTAAAGGCTATAAAACTTGGTGGCTTCCCACAGGCCAGACAAGTGATTTAGCCTTGGGCTGTATCTCAAGCCTTCTTGAATTATTTTACTGCAAATTAATGAGATCGTAATTCGTTAAAGTTTCTTACAAAACGCAGTATTGCTAAGAAAAGAATTCTTTCACAGTTGATTAAATGTATTTGGTGAGCGTCTGCCTTGAAAGAAGCTGCAAGTTGTTCAGTGGCTTTGCGGCTTCAAGCCAACATTTCGTTAGCCTCACCAAGACAGGAACATTCGCTATAAAATGAGATGGACGAATTTGTGACTGGAGTCAGGTAAAAACATATTTGTGATGAACTCTGAAAGAAAGGGGGCAAAATGATGAGGAACAGCCCAAAGTGAAGGCACCCACAGTCAGGCATCTACTGTTGCAGAAGCCAGGGACACTGCTTTAACACCTGCAAGAGAATTCAACTAGATGTCCAAAGTATTTGGAAATTAGCAAGTCTTACAGGCTTCCATCAGCATGACTACCCTCATATTCATTATTATTTTCCAGAAAAAAATATGATTAAAGAAATTATCTTTTGAGATATTTTTCTAACATCCCACCCCGGACACACACAATGAGATCCTAATGCTACAGATATACAGATACACACAAACCATTGATTCTAATCACTAGTTTTTCACCACCAGGAATCAGTTTTCCATGGTGATGGGGGAGTGCCACGCCCTCATTGCCCATATATGTGTAGGGTTACCAAAAGTCCAAGCCTTTGGTGCACATCAGAGCTGGAAGCCTCGACATGAAAGTCTTCAAAAGTTTCCTGTAGTGTCTCTGAGGTCAAACTCTCTTTGATGTGTCACATAAAGTTCCTTTGGTCACGAGTAGACAGGAGCAATTCCAGCGTGTCTTTGGTGCCCCTAGCCTCTTGCAGTTAGCTTAGGAACTTGAAATGGCATTTGCTAGTTGTGTGACATTGATGTATATTTGTGTGTACTTATATACAAGAGACAGGTGTGGCTAGAAACATATTTCTGGCATAAGAAGAGAAAGCAGGCAAAGATGGTGATCCTGAGAACATAGTGTTTAAAGGAGAAAGAACATTTTGGGGTTAGCGGTTCAGAAGAGGGACATGCCCCCAGCTTAAGCCTCTCTCTCTCTCTCTCTCTCTCTCTCTCTCTCTCTCTCTCTCTCTCTCTCTGTGTGTGTGTGTGTGTGTGTGTGTGTGTGTGTGTGTGTGCTCTGCTCTATGGAGGGCCAGCTATGGCTACAACAGGAGCTCTCAGGGTGTAGTCCCTGGTGCACAATCAGTATGGTGTCAGAACTTGTTGGAAGGGTAAATTACCCTTCTCCCAGGCTTGAGTTGGAAACGCAGCAGCAGAGGCAGTAACCTGCCGCTCAGCAAGCCCACCCTGGGAGATTCTGCCACATTCTCCAGCTGAGGACCTGTGGCAAAAACAGGCCCAAGCCGCATCTGTCCCGGTCTCTTCTCCTCCTTAAGAAAGCTGACTGCAGATTTTCCAGGTATATTAGCTAATTGGTTCTTCTTTCTGTTCTTGTGAGCCAAGATATTAACAGTTTGGATCTTGTTAGTGTCATCAACAAGTTTTAAAGCTCCTGTCTTGGTAACTGTTGCCAGACTTCGTAGTTGACACCATCAACGCCATATGAACCAACCCTTCTTACACAGCTTTTATACGAAGAGACTTCCTCCTTTTGTTTACAGAGCTAATGACCTAAAACTTCCTGCATAATCAGAATCTATGAAAACTATACGATTTTTACTTAAAATCTCAAGGATTAATCCAAACCCTGCAACTATGGTGACATTGAACCAAAGGGGTCATTTGGACAATAGGACTGATGAGAGTCCATTTGCTATTGCAATTCCTGCGTTACTCTGTCCTTTTAAACACATGCAAACACACAAAGACACACACACATATATACACACACACAAACACACACCACACACACATATATACACACACAGCAATTCCTGCGTTACTCTGTCCTTTTAAACACATGCAAACACACAAAGACACACACACACATACACACACACAAACACACACACCACACACACAGACACACACAAACACACACCACGCACACATATATACACACAGACACACACACAAACACACAAACACAAACACACACACAATGCTATGGAAAGCACTTCCTATCAAGACTTGAAACACACCCCACACTCCAGAACTAATCTAATCAACTGCAGTAAGCTGTTTCCACCATCCTTTGAGTGTTCCACACGGTTCAAAATTGCCTCTAGCAAGGGGGAAATTTTACCCAGTGTGATGATTACTCTGAGCGGGGCTTTATGAATATAATTTAGGTCCCGCTCTTATGGGCGAGGAGGGACTGAAGACAAGAGGATAAAGATCAGAGTTGGTGGCGCTGAACTTCCGTCAGGTGGCTTTAATCAGATGTAAGCGGCCTGGAGCTGACGGTCATCCATTCTGAGGCACTTCAAGAGAGAACGCTGCTTTCAACAAGGCTGGGGCTGCTGACACAAACATGTTTAGAAAATAATTCTGCCCCGGAATCCAGACATAAAAACAAGGCTTCGTGTCCCATCGTCCGTGTGGCCGGAAGAGGAAAGCAGCTCCACACTCTATGTCTCGCTGCCCATAAAAGGCAACACCACTATGCCTGTGACCTTAGTGTTCAGATATACATTGTGCCTGATGTAAACCATTCCCCCATCTGGCTACCAAAGAGCAGTATGGAGATGACAGAGGTTTATCACCAGATGCTCTGAGTGGATTCAAAGACGAATCCCACGTATCAGATGACAAGTAACCATATAACTGAAAAACTCCAAACAAAATACTCTTTTTGTCAAAACAAAGAGACGAAGGAGAGTGTTTGGTTCAAACATGTTAGCTGGGATCTCACACAAACAGCCCATCTATTCAGTTCAAAGACACAATCGGTCAATCCAAGTGCCTGATCCCAACACTTACAGCAAAATGGAAAACTTTTTATTTACTTACTTATTTATTGTGTATGTGTGTGTGTGCATACATGCAACTTTTGTGATTTGATTCTCTCTGTCCACTATCTGAGTATCTGGGGATTAAATTTGGGTCATCAGCCTTGATGGCAACAGCCTCTGTCCTCTGAGCTGTTTCAATGGCCCTTGGAGAACTTTTTTTTTTAATTTCACCCTTCAAATACTCAATGTTCTCTCCTAAGCCTTGTACATGAGACATTAGGAAAGAGAAAAGAGGGCATGTGGCATTCTCTTATGCAGTGGATTTGAAACGCAAGACAAAAGTCAAGAGGGAGACTAACAAGACTTCATGTGAATTCCCAGGAAAAACGATGAAGATGCCACATAAAATCAGTTCTTTAGTAAAGTCTGAGGAGCACAAAGGGTGCGAGGTGAGGGTGTAACACTGTGGGTGACAGGAAGGTACCGGAATGCACAGCATGCCTGTCAGCAGGGACGCGGAGGCCAACACAGGCATGCCCTTGCCATACTGTGATCCCTCTCTCTCTCTCTCTCTCTCTCTCTCTCTCTCTCTCTCTCTCTCTCTCTCCCTCTCTCTCTCTCTCTCTCTCTCT
>NW_026067890.1:7886773-7931512 GCF_014885135.2 Alexandromys fortis
CTCTCTCTCTCTCTCTCTCTCTCTCTCTCTCTCTCTCTCTCTCTCTCTCTCTCTCTCTCTCCTCTCTCTCTCATCAGCAGAGGCAAATGTAGGAATGTCCTTGCCACACTGTGATCTCTCTCTCTCTCTCTCTCTCTCTCTCTCTCTCTCTCTCTCTCTCTCTCCCTCTCTCTCTCTCATTCTATAACTGGGCCACAGACCAAGAAAGTTCCTGGCTGCTCCCCTTCATCTGCCAGTTGCATTAGAAATAACGCCTGTGCTCTGTGCTCACAAAGCGGCACATCCCGAGCCCTTATTCTGCAGGAAAGTGCTGGTTTTGTTTGATGTCCTACCTTCTTTCTTCTTGAACCCTCAAAGTCAGTCTCAAGCACATAAAACCCTAATCACCGTGGTGGAATACATATTTTTTTATTTTAAGACATCTGGACCTACTTAGAGGTTTTCATGTGGGAAACTTTCTAGATGGAGGCCCCTTTCCCCTTCCTCTCTCACCTTCAATCTGTCAATCTCTGGCTGCCTGTCAGCATGAGGCTGACACACGTTTATCTATCTCAGTGCCGGGGAATGGGCACCATCTTGCCTTTTCTGAGTTTGCTCCTAACTGTGTTCAAGAAAGGCTGGATATGAGAGAACCAGCCACACCATCCTTTCTTTCCTGTCCAGTTATACATGATAACTAACGATGCATTTTGGTGAGTTTAGCAGCAACTTAAAGAGCAAAATATATCTGTGTTTTCAGAGACTGTATGTCACTGTCAAACAGACCACATAAAGTCATTAACAAAGTAAGTAGTGGTCGTTTTTTTTGCACAAACTCGTTAGTTGTTAGAACCAAAAGAAATATAAGTACAATAGCTTGAGCTTTAAAACTCAAACTCTATCCACGCTTCCTGTGCATTTCTGTGATTAGCGGTCAGAATATAGCCTGGACCATCATGAGAAAAGGGTCTGGCTCTAGCGTGAACCAGCACAGTGGGCAGGTTGTTCGGTACCATTCTGGCCACTCACACTCTCTGCAGCTCTCACTGTGGGCGTGTTTGTGCCTTTACCATGGGAAACTGTTTTCAGCAGGACGAACCCCAAATAGTAAGGGATGAGCTAAGAAACCAAGTTAAGAAACCATCTTCTTTGCCCTCAACTAAGGAGTTGCCCGGGATGCAGGAAACAATTTCAAAGCTGGGAGGGATGGTTCTGGACGGACTATGGTGAATTTTGTAGGTTTTTGAAACCAGACTGCAGTTTGAGTTTCATCAATTCATCTCCTATGACACCAACCTGGGGTAATTATAGCTACTGAGAACTTGATTGGACACACAAAAAGCTGTCCTAAATTTAGGACCATATGGTGAAAATCGAGCTGGCACCTGGCCAAAGAACCCGAGGAGTAACATAACTCCTTGTCTAATCTAGGGATGATCAGATTTTGAAGTGTGAGATCATGGCTTAAAAATTCAACATTAACTCTTTTCTCTTCTAGCCGTGGTGCGCAGGGGCCCTCAGTGTGATGTGCTGTCTAAGCTTTCCAGCATCACAGCCTAAAACGAGGCTGGCCCTGTTCCGCAGCCCTGGGAATAAAACTGCATACCTTTATACCAATAAAAGTCAGGAATACACAAAAACTGTGTGTGCTGTGTCCCCAGACAGATGTTGAAGAGAGAGTGCCTCAAGTAGACCAAAGCATGTCAGTGGGGGCTACATGGCTCCACGTAGGCTAAAACGGGTCTGAGATAGGACCCAGTGTCCTTTCCCTGCTGAGGAGTCGGAAATGTGAAGGTGTTGGAGGCGCAGGCCCAGTGTCCGAAATCTAAATAAGCTAAGTAACAAAAAGTCTTGTTCTTTGTAAAAAGAAAGAAAAAGCATTAAACACGAAGGCCAGCAGGATGGCTCAGTGGGCCTGGCAACCTGAGTCCCATCCCTGGAGCCCACCCCACAGTTCTCGCCTGCTGCGCACACGCTACTGTGCCCACATCTCTGTCATGCGCGCAGTAAGAAATAAATAATGGACTTTTAAAAACAAGTGTCAAAAAACAAGGGCACAATAAGATCTATCTTAAATAGTCTCTCTGCAGCAAAACTTTGGTTTTAAACAAACTCCAGAATCTTTCCAGTCATGCACACACACACACACAGAAGGCCATGTGCAGACACGCAGACACACACACACACACACACACACACACACACGGAAAGCCATGCGCTACTGAGTATGTTTGCAGACACATCTCAGTGTTTCATTTCTCCTGTGGTCACCTCGAGGGACCAGACCCTTGGCCCATGATGGCAAGAAGTTCTGAAACTCTTCAAGTTACCCTTCGGGCACTACTAGCTTAATATACATTCTGTTCTCCATCTTAATGGGGTTGTGTGAAGAACACAGGTCACTTCCCTTACTCACCTAGTGTAAGTCCACGTATCTTAATTCCCCCCCCCCCAAACAAATTTCTACCCCAGAGGACAGCATTTGCAAGCCTTGGCAAGGGAAAAAGAGCACAGGCACCAAAGCCAGTCCCGAATAGTGGAAGCGTTGCTTTGAGGAATGGCGGCCTGTATACACAAGAATACTTCGGCTTAGAGATTAGAGAGATGACTCATTGGTTAAGAGTGTGCGCTGCTCTGATGGGACCTGGGTTCAATTTCCAGCACCTGCTGCTAGCAGCTCCCACTTGCCTGTGACTCCATCTGCAAGGGATCTGATACATTTTTGGCCTCCATGGGCACCTGCACTCATGAACATGGACACAGACACCAGGCACCCAGGCATGCACGCACACACACACACACACACACACAAATAAAATAAATCTTTAAAAGGAAATTTTAGTTTTGAGCAGAGTGATTTGGCAGTTTCTAAATTCTTATGTAATTGCTGCCATCTCCCATGTCACGCCCACTAAATTAAACAAGCTTTTAAAATGTCCACTAACAAGCCTATCATCTCAGTTTCCATCCTAAACCCAGACCTGAGCATCGCCCAGCTGGGTCCCAGCCCACTGAGATTGACTTCCATGCCATTTGCTCAGACAATGAGCTCATTGACAGCTTACATGTTGTGTTTTCCTTTGACTTCACTCTTCCTTGGGGCTTCTGTCTTTACTTCTAAGACACCGGCTAGTTAGCTCATAATTGCTTCGTGGAGGATCCAGGAGATTATACTTATGTGAGGTCTTTTAATTAAGCTTGTCAAATGTACTAGCCTCTAACAATAGGTTTTCCAACATTAGCTCAGCTGATATTTTAGATTGGATTAGTCCTGGTTGGAGGGTGGCCCTGACATTTGTATTAGAAGATATTCAACAGCATCCCCAGCCTGACCCAGGAGATGCCCGTTGCGACAACTGGAAACACCTCCAGACAGTATCAAATGTTCACTGTGGGGAAAAACACCCAAGAAAAGAATCTTGGGTTGGTACAAGGAGTAGAGGACTACTCTTCTCTTCATGGTCTTTGAAGTAATAGATGTTATGCAGAATCAACTTAAAGGCAATTAGGAACAGTTACTATGTTTGCTAGCGTGAAAGAGGGACAAAAAGGCCTCACACTTTAAGCAAAGGAAAATATGGTTTAATCATTTTGTTGGTGTAGAAAATTTGTATTAAAAATTGTTACTGGTCTACAGAGTGAGTTCCAGGACGGCCAGAGCTACACAGAGAAACTCTGTCTTAAACCACTACCCCCCTAAAAAATTTGCTCTGTTCATCATTTTTATGTAGAACACTAGACATAAATGCCAGGAAGAAAGGTATCTGTTCTTAACACCACTGTTTACTGAGCATGCATTAAATAAGGAACATCATGGGGCAGCTCTGGGCCTACATGGGAAACAAGACAGACAAGACGTCTGTTCTTAAGAGACCTTCAATTGGAGAGTTTGAGACATGTAAATACAAGGAGATATGTATTCCACCATGGTCCTGTATCAATCATGTTTATTTATTCCATATTTCATGATATTTTGATATTGTGGGGATGTCTTTCAAGCTGGGGAAAGGATACCCTCCCCCAAAAAGTTCATTCCTAATATTATAGCTCGTCACCCAGCGCTCCTAAGCAATCTTGAACCTATATCCACTGTCCATTCATTTATTTAACTACCAGAAACCAGGCTAATGCTTTCCCTTCCCTAAATCAACCCAAGGCAAGGAGGTAGGCCACCTGTTCCAGAACAGGGATTCTCAGCCTTGATGCTGTGACCCTTTAGGACAATTCCTTATGTTATAGTGACCCTCATCCATAAAATTATTTTTGTTGCTACTTCATAATTGTAATTCTGCTACTAATTTGATAAACATTGTTATTTTGTCATGAATTGTAATATAAATACCCAATATGCAGAATATCTGATCTGTGAACCCCCAAAGGGGTTGTGACCCACAAGTTGAGAACCGCTGCCCTAGAACAATTTGAATTAATCAACCCTAAGTGGTTTCTTCCTTGTTGCCTTTTCTATGACAAGCAAAATAAAGGCATAGCCTTTGTTTGCCCTTTGCTCTTTCCTGCCTTCTCCTGTGGCTCTGCATAGTTAGGACAGGACCACAGGGAACATAAGTAATAAAAACCTTCCTTGGTGACATTAGCTTCCCTGCATTCTCTTAGTCACCGCCATAAATCAGAACCCTGTCACTCTAATCATAAGACAGAGCATACGCAAAAGAGGCCAGAAAGCTCTCCTGACCAAGAGTTCGTGTCAGGAAGATGAATACACAGGGGAAAAAAATCTCATAGATCTATGGAGAAAAGGAGGCGTAAGTGGTATAAGCGTCCAGGTACAACCAACTTGGAGTGGGAGAGCGGAAGCTCCGAATACTCAGTGCTTATCCTGAAGGCCGTTAGTAGCTACTGAGAGTTTGCACCAGAGCTTTATTGAAGGGATCTTCCTGGTTGTTGTTGTTGTTGTTGTAGGGGGCGGGGGGGGGGGCTGATTAATGGAGAAAGAACTAAGCACAAGCCAGGTGGTGCGTTGTTAGGATGATGTAAGGAAAGGTTGCCAGCATCTGAAATGGGTTGGTAAAGGGGAATAAAAAGACGTTAATAGATCGGAAAGATTTTCAAAAAGGGTACTGAGGAGAGCCCAGGAACCGACAGAGGGGAAAGGAAGAAGACGCTGTTGGGACCTTACGAGAGTGGGGCAAGGTGCCATCTCTTTGCTGAGATAAATCAACTATGAGGAGAACCAGAGTTGAGGGGAGGCCACAAAGGTCTGGAGCAGAGAAGGACACTTAAAAACCGCATCTAAGTTAGCTAAAAGTTATTTACAAGTTATGGCAGCAGCCATGAGTTGGCCCTGGAGAAGAGAGATGAGTGACAGGAGCCCATGGGGAAAAGGAGAGGAACGTGATCACTGCTCACAGGGAGAGGGGTGTCTGAAAAGAGCCTGAGACGGGGGTGATGGATGTGGAAGCAGGAAAATCTTCACCTAGAATCTTCAAGTCCCCGCCACCACAGCCTGGCTATACCGTCCCCCCACCCTCCCCAACAGCCTAATTGTTCATCTCCAACTCCCACCCCAGCCTAATTGTATACTTCCTGCTCCCCCCAGCCTAATTGATCATTTTCTGCTATCCCCCTCAACCTAACTGTATCATCCCCCACTACCCCCCCACAGACAGTCTAATTGTATCATCTCCCACTATCCCCCCCCACAGTCTAATTGTATTAACTTCTGCTCCCCCCCCACAGCCTCTCTGTAGCATCTCCTGCCTCCCCCCAGCCTCTGTAGCATCTTCCGCCTCCCCCCACAGCCTCTCTGTAGCATCTTCTGCCGTCCGCTCCCCCCTTACAACCTCTCTGTAGCATCTCTCCAATCTTCATCTGAAATGTCATTCTGTTGAGACTCTTCATGGAAGGCTCAGCCTCTGGCATCCTTCAGGGCACTTTCCCTGACCAGGTTAGAATGAAGGTCCTTCCTCAGTCACAGATGTGCATATTACAGGCCTATATCTCCCTCAATGCCAGGCACTAGCTCATGGCACCATCCTGTCCCCAGCTCAATAAAGAACACACAGTAAGAATGACATATTGTTTTGCTGAATAAATGGGGGAAAAAAGAAGGCTATTCCACTTGAGCCATTGGAAATCTTTCAGGTAACCATTGAAGTCAATTTACTTCAAAAAATTAGGTCCTCTATTTTTTGAGATTACAGTTTTGATTACATTTCTCTTTTCCCTCCTACCCTCTCATATCTCCCTCCTTGCTCAAACTCATCGAAGCAAATTTACTCTTATTTTAGAAATATTTCATATGCATCCTCTAATATTACAGGTACTCAAAACCAGAACTGAGAGGGAGAGGAGATGGAATTTGAGGGGCACATATGAGGCTCGGGAAAGCAAGAAATACTTCAAGATAAAAGAGACAAGGCTGTGGTACTTTACACACGAACTCTAGTGTTATGGAGGGTAAGTGCCAGCATGTTCACAAATTTTAACATACATGCTTCAGAAAGTAGAGTCACTGAGCAAATTGAGCCCATAAAGGGGCCTACCATGACAGAGAAAACTGACGATAGTCAGAAGAAGACGTGAAAATTTTAGCAAAGGGCACTATTTTCAGATTTTAGTCTTTAAACCACCAATTATATATATATATATATATATATATATATATATATGTTTTAGAAAGTGTCAAAATATATGGTGGCCACACATTTTAGCATGGCATCTAGCTATCTATAATGTGTATCACGTGGACTGAGTGGTGGGTAACAACTGGGATGCACGCCGCATGTGCCAGGGACAACTCAGAATTCAGAAACAGTATTTCTCATGTATAAACCGGAAAGAGAAGGTTTCCCTACAGCTCATACAAAACTGAACACACTCTCTCCCCCACCCTTGCCTTCCAAGTCATCGTGCAGAAGGGCTTCCTACCAGCAGGAGTCCCCCTATTCATCCTGGATTTGTCCGTAAGGATACTCTCTGCCTTTTGCAGTCAGGGCAAGCCACTAATCTATGACTATGCTCTCGGATGTTAAAATAATGCTCACTCAAGAATATTCCTAAATAGGGCACAATGGTTAAACTGGCAGTGCTATAAATATCACAGGGGCAAAGTATATTTTTGTCTTCATGTTTCGGTGCCAGATGTTGTTAAAGCAACCGCTAACACACAGACTTTTCTGCGGCAGTCACAAGGGCAGGGCACAGCTCCTTTGTGGTTATTTTAACTCATGTGCTTCGTTTCACATAAATATTTACCCAAAGAAGGTATCTGACAGGGAGAATCTTTACACCATCAGAACTGCTTTACACGGAGCTATTATTCTTACTGCCTGGGGCCTGGCGGAGACCTAAAGGCTGCTGTGCAAATATTCTTATGAACAGGACGAATACAGAGACACAGCGTGGAGGGTATCATTGACTCCAAAGTCTGTCTTGAGGCTTGTCTCAAGCTGACTTGTGAAGAGACTAACTATTTTAGTGTGACTTACTGGGAATTTAAAAGAAAGGAAGGAAGGAAGGAAGGAAGGAAGGAAGGAAGGAAGGAAGGAAGGAAGGAAGGAAGGAAGGAGAAAAGAAGGAAGGCAGGCCCTTAGTGAACAACAATGAAGTCAACATTTAAAAACGAATTTCTAGAGCACTGTTCTAACATGTAAAACAAGTCTGCTGGAGTTTGGCTTATTAAACTGTGGATCGTGACACCACATGGCAGGGGGCATCACATACCTGAATGTGGTGGTTGCAAAAAAACAGCACAGGACAAGACACCTGTCCTGTTTCTGAACATGAAACACCAAAATGTAATAAAAAATCAAAGACATAATGAACTGGAGGTTCATCGAAGGTTTCTGGACATGATCAACTATGGAGCCTTGCAGCAGCCTTGGTTCTCCTACAGCAAGTTCACTCTGCACGCTGTATGCCATCTGCAATGGCCTTGGTTCTCATATAGCATGCTCACTTTGCACGTTGCATGCCATCAGCAGTGGCCTTAGTTTTCATACAACACATGCATTCTGCATGCTGCATATCACCCACAGTGGCCTTGCATGCTCATTCTGCATGCTGCATGCCATCACATCACACAACACCAACCATCATGGCCTCAAACACCATGGCTCCAAGTCAAGACTTCTGTCTGTTATGTGATGGAGGAAAGTCATTGGCTAATAAAGAAACTGCCTTGGCCCATTTTTATAGGTTAGAACATAGGTGAGTGGAGTAAACAGAACAGAATGCTGGGAGGAAGAGGAAGTGAGCTCAGATGCCATGCTCCCCTCTCCCAGGCAGATGTGATAGCTCTGCTCTCTGAGGCAGACCCGATGAAGCTCCGATCCAGCATGGACGTAGGCTAGAATCTTCCTGGTAAGCGCCCCTTGGGGTGCTACACACATTATTAGAAATGGGCTAGTCCAGGTGCGAGAGTTAGCCGAGAAGAGGCTAGATATAATGGACCAAGCAGTGTTTAAAAGAATACAATTTGTGTGTTGTTATTTCGGGATATAAGCTAGCCAAGCAGCCAGGAGCCGGGCTGTGGGAAGAGGCCCGCAGCTCCTTACAACAGTTATGAACTGCATTGCAGCATCTTTTCTATGCACACAAGGATTTCTGCTCTTGCAGAAACATGATGGTTTAATTACAAACTATAAAAAGTCTTTTCCTACTGCCATTCCTCTGCATACATCAAATTAACATATCTTTGGAGTATGTTATCTTAAAATGTTTGATTTGAAAACCTGCTGTTTGGGTTTTATATTTTAAAAAAGTCACTACATGAATTTTGGCGTGGGAACAGAACAAAGCTTCCAACTTCTGGACATATTTCTGTTCTTCTGTACTACATTTTTATGTGAAGTCATGTTCTCAGCACTGATGAATATAAAACCATGGTCTCCATCAATTCTGAAAAGACTGAAGACACTCTGCATTCTGTGTATCAAATATTCAGTCAAGATTGATTCTTCGAGCATATCCATCAGATTAGCACACAAATTTGCTTTCATCTTTAATGAATGTTAAAATAACATGTATATCAGAGAACACTTTTAAAATAAATTCTTCATGACTCACTCATTGCCTGAAGTGTTTGATTTATATACCTAAATGTCCAGGGTGATGTAAAACTCCTTGGGTTAAAAAGTATTTTAAGTATAAGTTCAGGAAACGGATGTCATTTCCTCATTACAGTTGCCTTCAATGAGTAAAAACACTGAAATCACTAATTTATGAGTGGTGGACTGAACTGAAAATGATCACCAAATGCTGGGCGGTGGGGGCACACGCCTTTAATCCCAGCACTTGGGAGGCAGAGGCAGGCAGGTCTCTGTGAGTTCAAGGCCAGCCTGGTCTACAGAGTGAGTTCCAGGACAGGCTCCAAAGATACACAGAGAAACCCTGTCTCGAAAAACAAAAACAGAAGAGAAGAAAAAAGAAAGAAAGACAGAGGGGAAAGGGAGGGAGGGAGGAAGGAAGGAAGGAAGGAAGGAAGGAAGGAAGGAAGGAAGGAAGGAAGGAAGGAAGGACACATAGGTTAATGTATTTGACTGTTTTGTTTGTTCCTGGTTGGTAGACCATTTAGGGAGGTTTAGGATGTGTGGCCTTGTTGAATAAAGTATGTCACCTGGGGTGGGCTTTGAGGTTTCAAGAGCCCATGCTAGGCTCAGTCTCTCTCTCTCTCTCTCTCTCTCTCTCTCTCTCTCTCTCTCTCTCCCTGCCATCTGCTTCCAGGTTTCCAGACATGACCATTTCTGCCTCCTGCTTGCTGCCATGCTTCCCGACCACATTGATTATGGACTAATTCTATGAAACTGTAAGCAAGTCCCCAAATAAATGCTTTCTTCTATAAACTGCCTTAACCATGGTGCCTCTTCACAGAGACTAGACCAGTAACTAAGATACTCTAGTAAAGCTAATATAGGTTAAACACCTAACATACACTAAACACTCCATTTAACATTTTATATGAATTTTCTTACTGATCCTGTAGGGGTCCAATTTAGATAATGATATTGGTTCTTCTATGTCATGAAACCGAGGCTGAGGATGAGAAGTCGCAATGCTCCAGTGAGGGCTGATGGACTCCAACCCAGGCTCTTAGACTGTGCCTTCAAGGGCTAATAGAGAACCCATGCTCTTGTGCTGGAGGCAGACTTCACACACTTAGACACTCCATGCTGTCCTGTGGGGGATAACTTGGAAGATCTGCAGAGAATTTAAGACAGGATCCTAAACCGAACAGTCTGGGTAGACTGCAGAGTACATGACACTGGCTGAGAATTTAATGAGAGTCTGCTTGTACAAAGAAATAAGGGGTATTCAAAAGCATGGAAGAGGACCTGAGTAAAGGCCCCAAGACAGGAAAGAGATTGTAGTAGTGAAAAAAGAAAAGAAAATGAATGTACCTGTAATGTGTCGAGCAACAGAAAATGGAGAGACTTATGCCCGAACATACAGGCACGCTTGCAGACCACAAGGGAGATCACGTTTTTGCTGCAATAAAAGAGAAAACCAATGGAAGTGTTTCTAGAAAGTCAGGCATTTTCCTACTGTATACAATGGTCTGTTCAGAAAGAATCTGGTGGGTGGGAAACGTTCAGCCTGCAGAAATGTCAAAAGGCTCACGATGAAGTCTATGCCACAACAGCAATACGGTTGGGAGAACACAGGTTGCTGGTGACTGAGCACCACTGTAGAAGCCTCCTGGAACCTTAAGACTTGCTGGAGGACAAGAGAAAACCAGTAGTTCTGAACATCTCCCTGCAGACTTTTTCCACCCTTTGGCCCAATCCTTAGTAGAGCTAACTTGAGGGTAAATAATCCAGGGAAAGAAGACTATGACATCACAGGCTTAATTGCTGTTAATTATGAGACGGCTTAAGTCTGACTAAACTTCCTTGGACCTTCCTAGTCAGTAGTGTTGGGACTGCACGGCAGGCATGCAGAGAGAAGAGAAAGAATGCTGCCCCCCCCAAACAGCTGCGGGGAAATCTGTTCGTCAGAATTCCTTTCTAGGGTACTTCACGTTTCAAGCCTGGGCTGTTGTCACTGATCCAGTGACACAGTAAAGAGAGAGCTGCGAGTTTAGATTACAGATCCGACCTGAACAAGGTCATCTTCATGAATGCTTTTTCCTTGGTTTCCCTAAGAGGAAGTAAAATGTTTTACCTTTAAAACAAAATGGTAATTATTAATAATTCCAAAAATTAAGTACTAAGCTCCCAATGACAATAATCCTATGTGATGGGCGAGGCACTTAAGTCTTCAGAACACCCATTTTGTACACATTGTGACTTAAGAACCTGTGTCTGGCTTCTTCGATAGATGGGCCGCTAAAATTATTCTGCACAAGGGTTAGGCTCCTCTTCCTCAGTCCTCCACTCAACAGGAATGACAATGAACTACCAATCAAGGGCAACACCATGAGCTTCTGTGTCAGTGGCATTGACCGTGTGTCCGAGTGTAGATCAGTAAGCTAGAATTCACACAGTCGCCCAAGCAGCGGAAGACATCTTCTTCACGCCTTTAATCCCAGCACTTGGGAGGCAGAGGCAGGCGGATCTCTGTGAGTTCGAGACCAGCCTGGTCTACAAGAGCTAGTTCCAGGACAGGCTCCAAAACCACAGAGAAACCCTGCCTCGAAAAACCAAAAAAAAAAAAAAAAAAAAAGAACAGATGAGAACGGCAGATGTTGAACCTAGGAAAAGAGATTTTACTACTAGAAAATGTGAAAGGATTGCATTTCCTTGACGTGGTTAAATATATAAAACAGACAAGCTGCTGAAGAGAAACAGCAGCCAAGGCCCACTCAGTGTAAGGGATCCTCTTTTCAAACAGCATTGATCAAAACCCAGAGGATTGTCGCAGACAGTTGCTGCCCTGTTGTCACACATTTCGCCGGCAGAGGACCAGGGACCAGGTTGCATTCATGTTTTATAAGTGCAACCGATCACAGAGCCACTTAGCTGAGGACTCTAAAGTCTCAGGCTCAGGTTCGGGGTCTTAGTCCAGTCGAACAGCAGCAACTGCCCTTTGGTGATTGTGTAGTTCACTGGCCTCACGTTGGGATAGGCAGATGTCAAGCTTGGCTAAGTATTCAGACACCCATGAGAGTCAAGAGCAGGCTGCACAGACAGCAGGGCTCCCATAGGATTCGACCACAGTGGGGTTGCATGCAGCTCTCTTGGTTCGGGGAACTCAACTAAGCATCACTACGGTGTTTAAACAACGAAATTACCCAATGGCACATTTTCTAGACTATTTTCCATCGTTTTGCAAAATGTGACCATATTTGGTACATTCCATTTCACTACAACAGTAATTGGGTCAGGGGTGAGAAAGTAACTTAGCCCATTGCTGATTTCTAGAGAAATCGGAGACAAATGTGCTTTTTTGTTTTCCCCCACCAGCTACAGAGAAGGAAACACAGAGCTTCTACAATGACTGACATTTATCTCAGGACAGAAGGAGAAAGCATGCATGCCTAAATTGGTATGTTACCAGCAAGGAAACTAAGGAACTGAACAACAACGACAAAAACGCATCACTGGCCCCAAAAATGATCCCTTAAACAAGATCCAAACAACGACAACACTAGTTGACATGCCAACGTGAATGGGGTAAGTGTCACGAGGTCCCACCCCTGGGTGGAAGCCACTGTGAGAGAACCAGTCTTCCTAGGGATGAGCCCCCTGACTATCCAATACCAAGTGGTCTGCCCTAAAAATATATACATATGAGCAAAACTCAATGGACTCAGAAGTCTGTTCATATATGCATACACACACACACACATGTAACTAAAAAAATACGACAGAAAAATAAGCCATTTTTCCACCAGGAAAAAAATGTAGTTACTATAACACAACAAGGCTAGAATCTGGCGAATACAGCATAAAATAAGAGCAGCAGTCACTACCCCAGGCTTCTGAATCTTTACGCATGTCTGTATTTGTTTATGATTTACCATAGCTGTTATATATAGTGCAGTCAAACACTGACTCACAGTATCTTGAGATAATTAGGTTTAAGATCCTTATGTGTAAACTTACTCTAATAAATAGTTTACTCTCCATCAGCAGATGTTAAATCTAAAAGGAACAAAGAAAAGCGGGCTAAAGAAAATGCCCATTTTATATCTGGGTGGGGGACTTGCTATGGAATCTCTCCTCTTTCTCAAGAAATGTCACTGTTGGTAGCGTCTGAGGCCATTGGAACTGGGGTGAGGTTGCACATCTTAAAGATGGCCTAACAAGGTCCTGGCCATCTGTTCTCTTCTTGCTTGGAGGGTTTTTTTTTTTTTTGGTTTTGTTTCAACTTGGTTTAGTTTAGTAGGGCCTATTTAAAATGTACTTCTTCCCACACAAAATTAAACGCATGTCGGCAGCTCGAAGATCAATGCTTTTGACTTCATTGGAAGGCCTTTTCTTCTTCCAAGGGTAATCACAGATAATAGCTTCCAAGATTTTTTTTTAGGTTTGACTATGACTAATTAGTACACACATCCTTTCATGAGATAACTAGCTTTGTCCAAACAAACCTCTGGCCATAAAACATCAACACGTCTGGAAGGCTAATGCCATCAGCCAATCCTGTCCAAGTCATTGTGCCTACTTGCCTTCTTAGGGAACGGCAGCCAACCAGGCAGGAACATCCAGGCTTGTTTGCAAGCACCCTTCACGTTGCCTGGTCAACCTGCCGTCATGGGAACACACTGGCCAATACAAAACCTGAGGAGTTCGCAACGCAAATCTCCTCCTCTTCCCCAGATAAGCTCAAAGAGGTATGATAACCAACCATAGCATGCTGGAAGAGCGAAGTTGGGGGGGGGGCTTTCATATTCCTAGGTCAGCACAGCGTGAAGAACACATAAAAAGCCACCTTCAAGTCAGCAGCAAAGCTAAATTAAAAAATAAATCAATCTCTACAGCAAGCCGTCATTGTCATCTATAGGACAGGAACACACTTCCCCCCACCCCCAAATATCTGTAATGGCTGAACTTTTCAATATTTACAAAAATAAGCTCTAGAACAACATCATCTAAAGTGTCCCTGGTCCATTGTACCCATCGCTCTACATGGTATGTTTGTTAAACAAGTTCTGTTAATGAAGAAACAGCGTGGAGCAGGAATTTCATCTTTCTTCTCTGCCCAGCACCTGCTGACATCCAGGAGAGGCTGTGCATGCTGGACTGACTAGTAAAACAGACTGAGAGAATTCATCTGCCAAGAAAAGGAAAGAAAAATTCCAGAAAGACACTTGAGGGAGGACAGTCTTGGCAGCCCCAGCACCCCTCAGAAACCCAGCTAAGACAAATCAGGAGCCAAAACGGTAAAGATGCTGCTTCAGAGTTGAGATGGTGAAGGAGGCTTCATTGTGGGCAGAGGAGATTTTGCTGCCTGTGGATAAATGTTCTGGAGGAGTGGACCTGTCCATGGGGTGTTGGCAGCATCCTGCCTCTGCTAGGGCAAAGACTACTGGACTGTGTAAGTCATAACTTATCGTTTTGATATTTTATGACAGAGCGTTTGGGTTTATTGCATCATTTTATGATGTGCCTCTTCTAACCTTTGCTTGAACTGCTAGGAAATGTGGAGGACAAATGACTAATGGTTTAGCTCCCATGCGCTCTTCTCCTCAGCACACTGCAGTTACCAAATTCACAAGCTCCCCGTGTTTTGTGACTGCAGTAGGGTTTCCAGTAACTCCAGACACTGACCAAATGTGAACGGTCATTTCCCCCTGTGGTGGTTTGAACAGGAATGGCCCCCAAAGGCTCACAGATGTCAATGCTTGGTCATTAGGAAGTGGCGCCACTATGAGATGTATCCTTGTCTGTGTAGGTGTGGCCTTGCTGGAGGAAGTGTGTCACTGGGGTATGGAGTTTTATTTTATTTTTATATGATTTTTTTATTATTTAATTTTTTTTCATTTTCATTCCAATCCCAGTTCTTGTTCCCTCCCCTTATCCTACACCACATCTCCCTCATCCCATCTCACATCCACCATCCACTCCTCAGAAAGAGCAAAGCCTCCCTTGAGGAGTTAACAAAGCCTAGCATACCAAGTTGAGGCAGTACCAAGCCACTCTTCCCTGCATCAAGGCTGAGCAAAGTATCCTACCATAGGGAATGGGCTCCAAAAAGCTAGTTCTGGGATAATTCCTGGTCCCATTGCCAGCAGTCCCCCAAACAGATCTCACCCACATTCAGAGGGCCTAGTTCGGGCCCATGCAGGTTCCCCAGCTGATAGTCCAGGATTTGTAAGCTCCCACTAACTCAGGTCAGCTGTTTCTGTGGTTTTCCCCATGTACCCCCCCCCCCCCACCTTGCTAATGTGGCCCTTCTTCCCACTCTTAAACGGAAGTCCAGGTTTGGGCTTTTAAATATTCAAGTCAGACCCTGTGTCTTTCTTCCTGCTGCGCGCCACCAAGCTTTCCACCATGCTGATAATGAGTTTAACCTCTGAATATGTTAGGCCCAATTAAATGCTTCCTTTTATAAGAGTTATTATAGTTGTGATGTTTCTTTCCTAGCAATAGAAATCCTATGACACACCCCATCCGTAAAAGTTCAAGAACTATGTGATTAGTTGCTGTTGTTACCTCCCCATCACATACTCACAGGGAAGAGGTCAGGAATTGTACTGTAATCCCCATGATCTCTCTAACTCACCTCCTATGTGAGTCAGCTTTCCATGTTGAAAGCGAAGACCTGAAGTAGCAACTTCCAAAGAAAAGAAAAAAGAAGTTAATTTTGATCCGTAGTTTTAAAGGATCCATTGGAGGTATGCAAGTCACACTGAATGTTTATGTCCCAGCAAAATATCTATCTATTGTATAACCAGGGAGCAAAAAGGACAGAAAGGAATAGACCAGGATACAAATGTCTCCTTCGAGGTCATGTCTACAGTCTACTAAAAACTCCCAGTATGTACCACCTCTGCAAGGGCATACCCACAGTTACCTAAGAATTCCCAGCATGCACTATGTCTGCAAGGCAACACCCACAGTTATCTAAAATCTCCCAGTATGCACCATTTTTGCAAGGCCACACCCACAGTTACCTAAGAATTCCCAGCATGCACTATGTCTGCAAGGCAACACCCACAGTTACCTAGAATCTCCCAGTATGCCCCACTTCTGCAAGGTCACATTACAGTCTACTAAATCTCCCACTATACACCACCTCTGCAAGCTTCCATCTGCTTCCAACAGCACCATGTTAAGGAGCTAGAATGCTCAAGTCTCTAGAGGACATTTTATACCCCAAACACAGCATCTCCTTTGAGTTCCAGCTTTGTTCTCCATTGGTACTCCCACAATCAAGCCATGCTATAAGAGGAAATCAGGATGTTTCTCTGCTATGACCGCATTTCTGCTGCTCATTTCTCAGCTGAGCACTGACCACCTTGTCCTCTGGGAACAATACCTGTGGAATCACAATCCATGTCTAGCTCATCTTTGTTTTCCCAGAAAACAGCAAAATTGTCATTCTTCTTAAACATTTTTATTTTATTTCATTTTATTTTTCTTTGTCTTGAGACAGGGTCTTACTACATAGCCCTGGCTAGCCTGGAATGCAAATATAGATCAGGCTGGCCTTGAACTCACAGATTTCCACCTGCCTTGAGTCCCACATGGTGAGATTAAAGGCATGTGCCCTTATGCCTAGATTAAACAGTTCAGTTTGTGAAGTGGGAATTCTGAAACGCTAAGGTCAGGGAACTGTTATAGACAGCAATACAATGCCGGGAAAATATTCTACATATTCTCAAACTCAACTGAGCATATTTATAGTCACACACTATACCCACAAGTTTATTGAAGAAAAACTTGTATCTCTTACATACCCTTAATATTGTAATTCAAATTCCCTCTCTTCTGAATACATTTAAGGAAGAACTGAACTGATTCATTCAGAAATTGTGTTAATGACAGTCTTTCATGAGATTGAAGGTTATGAATATTGATGTGAGAAAGCTGTAGCAGTTGACCCATTTTCTCAAAGAACAGCTTTTAAAGGACATGAAAGAGAATAGCAAAGACCAATGACAGACTCAATATCCAGGACCTGTATTACAATAGAAAATCCAATACTGTAAATGATCATAATACACAATGACTAGGCATGCAACAATTGTATTTGGAGCATGTAAAAATACCAATGCATTATTTGTAAGTAAGCTGAGCTTTTAAGGTCAGTAGCCCAGCAATTTCAAGTTGATATTCAACTATCTGATGAGACTGGTAGTACATTGGCTCTGAATGGTTAGGCAAGTAAGTCCAGATAACTAAGTTATTGTTTTGTTTTGTTGTTCTCTTGTTGTGTCAAAAATATTTTCCTACTTAGCACACACTTTTGAATTGTAAGAATACTGAAATGATTGCATTCTTTAAAAATGTGGTGCCCTTCCCCCACATAATTAAATAACAGATACAAATTCTAAACATGTGCTCCCTTGGGCAGTACAAAGAAATTAAGTGCATTTGTGTGTATACCCCAGATAAGAGACAAGAGGATGGATCGGCCTTACTCCAAGAGTTCAGCTGTGGGAATATTACAGCCATAGAGATGGTATACTGGGGTTTATGTACCTAGGATTAAAATTTTGAAATGTTTTTTCAAAATTTAGTAATAGGAAGTCAGCTCAAATGCATAATATTTGGTTTTTCAAAGTAAGAGACTGGGGAAAAAAGCCAAACAAACCAAAAATGGGATTAGAGACATGTTTTATGACCTATAGAGAGTGTCCTAGTCACAAATATCCCTTTGAAGCACCAGTGTTGACTGAGTTTTCTGCCCCACCAGGTCCATATCCATTCAGTCCCAAATAAACACACAGAGGTCTACATTAATTATAAACTGATTGGCCTATTACCACAGGCTTCTTAATAACTCTTACAACTTATATTAGCCCATAATTCTTGTCTGTGTTAGCCACATGGCTTGGTACCTTTTTTGGCAAGGCAGTCACATCTTGCTTCCTCTGTGATTGAGTGATGGCTGCAGACCAACTTTTTTCTCTTCCCAGAATTCTCCTGTTCTTGTCCCCCCACCTATACTTCCTGCCTGGCTACTGGCCAATCAGCGTTTTATTAAATTAAATTCTATTAAAACAATACAACTGACAAATCTTTAAAGAGTATAAGATCATTGTCCTATAGCACACCAGGAAGGCTGGGATGTAACTCAGGAGTAGATGTACTTAGCATGTGAAAGGCCCTGGGTTTGATGCCAGGTATCAAATAAATAAGCAAAACAAAAGAGATACCAGCAAGAAAGACTGCTCGGTTTCCAAGTACTGAGCTCTGCATGGCCACAGAAGACATGGTCCCAAATAAAATCCCTCTCTATTTGTTGAGAATTCTTCAGCTTGTTCCCACAACATAGTGCAGTGTACATCTCGGACTCAGGGCTGATGGCCTGGAGAGCAAAAATGGGTACAGTGGGGATGCCCTCGTGTGTGACTCATCCAATCAAGCTGGCCAGTGCCCGAGCTTCTGCGCTCTGAGTCCCCACTGTTATTTATGTTGCCAATGCACAGGGTACCCATATGGGGAGATAATTTCTCCCTATTAGAGCCATGTGCTGGAAAAACCAGCCTACAATGTTCATGGATTTATTTTATCTCAAATGACAGTGTGTACAGGTGCTGGAAAATTAAGCATCTATATTCCTCATTAGAGGTCTACCAGATGACCCTCTTCTGCCAAGTGTAGGTGTCTCTGCTGAAAACATGAGCAAAAGTTTCCTATAGACATGTGCAGTCCTAGAGTAAGGTATGTGTGTCATGGAGGGGCTGCTTTCTAATACACCCATAGCTCTGCATTGATCTGGGCTTAATCCATTCAGGAACGCTCCAAACCCACACTAAGCACCTGGGTTCCGCCTTGCCCATTTAAATTTCAATCCACTGACAGATGTGTAAAGTATAATCCATGTAGACAGCTCCTGCCAACTGCATAGGTATCAAAACACAAATCACCCAGAAGTGTGCATTCTTCAAGCTGAGATCAGCACTAGTTGCAATTGAGAATAACAATCCCCTCCAGACTTTCTTAGAACACTTGCTGCCACATGACTTGACTTCTGTGGATGCAGCCTGTTGAGATGTCTGTCCTTTCCCTAGGGCTACCCCCATAAGGAGAGTTCTGGGGAACACAGAGAAGGAGCTGTCTGTACAGAGCACAAAAGTCACTCTGATATTAAGCCTCCTTTCCTTTGCCTAATGGTCTGTGCTCTATACCCCTTCCACATCCCAGGAGAGACAGCACAGCTCAGTTGGCTATCTTGTTTGGTCTTTAGAGCTAGAAAGCACACTCAAAGGTGAACATTGGGTTTTTAGACTATATGTAGTAAGGTGTCTAAAACATCCACTTTCTGAGGCTACAGTCAACCTGTACACATGGCAGAGAAGAGTACCAATAGAAGCAGAGCACCAAGGAGCCACAGCTGTTTTATCATCTTTACAAGGAGCTTGTTATTTCACCTAGAAGACTCATGGTAATATTAGTACAGACCTATAATTAAAGGTATAAACATAGGGTAGAACAGCCAGTCAAAATATGACTTAATTGATCCCTGTGGATGATACTTCTAAAAAAGGGTTTATTTCTTTTTGATAGACTGACCTTATTAATTGTCTGAGTTCCCTGTATATAAAATACAAGACATATTTCCTATAAGTTTAATTTATAAGATACCTCTGACATGAGACAGAGATTTTGAATTTCACTTTAATAAGCATGCTTGGTTTTAGAGAAGCAGAGAGCCACAATCCAACTCCAAAGGTGACTTTAATGTTCAACTGGACTGCAACTACAAAAAGACCATTTGGATTGTATATCTATAGAGAACAGCAGAAACAAACATTTGGGAAGATTTATGAAATTTTATTCTGTTGGAAATGTGATATATCAATAGGTCAATTTTGGTAAAGAATTTTGTTTCTGTCTTTTTCAGAAGAAAAAAAGGCATCCAGCTAAGGAATCTGAAGACCACTGGACAAATGAGACATCTGAAGAAAAAGGACAAAGAACCCAGAAAAAATGTCCCAAGGAAAAGAGTGAGTTGTCGCTCCAAGACAGCAGGAAAAAAGTTTAAGAATACGATGCCCACATTCCCAAAAGGTGGAGTGGGTGATTTTTGATCCTTTAATGGGCTATGAATATTTGTCATTGTTTAGGGTGGTTTGGTTACTGGTTACAGTCAGGAGGAAAGCTGAACAAAGGAGATTAGATTCAGAGTTCCTGTTTTGAAAAGAAAAAAGGGAGGATATAGACACGATGAGATAAAAGGGTAGATTATAGAATCTACTTTTAAAAAGCAACTACGAGCTTTAAACACTTTACATTGGATTGAACTTTTGAATATTGTATACAAATTCTGTATATTTGTACAAATTTGAGATTAATTCTATTAAAACATACTGTACATACATTTCTAGTCTAGTTAAAGGTACTGTATGTATATAACTCATTTAATAATGTAATGCAAATTTCTAGTTCTCAAAAGTTATTATTACCAACTGTTTAGAATAATAAGGAAATACAGGTTAGTAATTAGTAATTAGTCACCTATTACAATTAAGCTTGCAGTCACTTTAGGTATGTTTACAAGGTCAAACAGATATATTTTAAATAGACAGGTCATCTTCAAACACTTCAGAGATCTACAGAATATGATGACATTTAAGATGTTTTAATAACACAGGCTTTTTTTTTTTTTAATGACAATAAGACATGTCTGCTCTTGGCAGCACCAATCTACTTCAGAGAAGATGATGGGCATCAAAGAAACTCAACCTGGAGTTTACTTTCTTTGTGGCAAAAGTAAGTCACTGGGTAAAAAAATGCCCTTTTCTCAACTGCTGACAGTGTGCTATCATAATTAAAGAAGCAGAACACAGAAGAGAGTGACTGCCAAACGTTTTCAAGCACAGCAGGACAGTCCTTCAAAAATCCTGCTTTGTAGAAAAGTTTGTCAAATATTATAGGCCTGTAGGCTGAAGATAGATGTCCCAACATTGCAGCAGAACCTTGGGTGACTATCCAGGCAATCAGCTGTTTTTGTCATTTCTCACATTTTTTGGAAGTTGCCTACTAGCACTTCCTGCTTACTCAGTTAGTATTATTTCCTTCTCAGGTCTCTGAGGTGGTTGAAGACCAGACAGTTAAAGTTTTTCTTGCCTATGAGACTCAGAAAAGAAATTTGGTAAAGAAGTCTAAAGTGTATAAGGTTGAAAGATATCAAAAGATAGTTTTGGATGGTAATGCGAGTTATGATAGAAAGTAAATTAGGTACAAGAATTTAGACTCATCAAGATAGGATATATATGGAGTATTTTCTCTGAATTTATCAAATGCAAATGGACTAGATGTTGTTGATATACTTATTGTCTGTATCACCGTAAATAATTATTGTACTTATTGTATATAGTTTTTCTTATATTAGTTTTAGCATTCTTTTTATTTTATGCACAAAAAGGGGGAAACATCATGATATTTTATTTGTGTTTTAAAAAATAAAGCTTGCCTGAAGATCTGAGTGCAGAGCTAAGCCTTCAGAGGCCCAGGAGGGGTGACACACACCTCCAATCCCAGGACTCAAGGTCACTCTGGGCTAAGTAAAATTGAGTTTGTCTAAAAAGAGAAATAGAATTCTCACAAAGGTGTTCCCAGCACTCAGGAATCTCACACCTTTAATCCCAGCACTAGGGAAGAGGAGACAGGAATGAAATGGCTGGGCAGAGAGGGGTGTATAAGGCAAGAGGAAACAAGAGCTCACTGCAGCCTGAGGTTTGGTGGAGAGCATAACTGTCTACAGTCACACTAAGGACAGGATCATCCCCATTTTTGTCTGAGCCTTGGTAGACATAAGAACTCTTTAGTGGCTTGGCTGCTTTGATTTTCTGATCTTCAGCTTGAACCCCAATATCTGTCTCTGGTTTTTATTATTTGTGCTACAGATAACTTTGTCTTTCTCTGTCTGTTATCATAGCCTTATATTCACAACTATTACAAAAATGGTGAGAATTAATTCCAATGAAAAAGTCATTGGCTTGGCACTTTAATTTGATTTTTTTATACTTATTTACATTTATTATAGAAATCAGGGGGCAACTCTCAGGAATTGGTTCTCTCCTTCTACCAGATGGCTCCCAGAAACTGAACTCAGGAATAGAGCATTACTGTCAGGGTTAGCAGCATGTGTCTTTAACCCAGTTGGTGATCTCACCAGCACCCTCTTGATTTAGTAACCAAAGATCAGAAGGTGTGCTTGAGTATGTTCATGTTTACATGATCGTCTCTGTGTGTAGATGCATGTGTCCATGAGCATATGTATTTAAAGTATTTAAAGAAAGGTGTTAAGAGTAGAGACATCTTGACCATGCCATCAAGCTTAAAGCAGCCACCAATTTTTGCTCAAGGACCTCTTTGTTTGGCTTCAGTAATGACAACCACATATACTACATATTTTTACTCCCAGAAGAGATCAATGCAGTCTCAGACCAAAAGCAACCTTTGTGTTTCTGCTCTCTCTGAAAGATTTTGGCGTGTAAGAAATAGCTCTGTTGATCCTACAAAGGTAAGTAAGTCTATATGTTAGCCTTTAAGCTGTATCTAATTAGGATTTGGGAGTTAGGATGAATAACAGAAGCGTGAAAAAGCCAGCTGGAATTACTGAATGGATAAAAAGTCATGCCAACATACAAAGACAAGTTTCCCATGGGAGTTGGCCTTTGACCTTCACTCCTTCATTTACTTATAAGCATATGATGTGTGCCAGGTTATGAAGCTGAGAAGGTACAGTCACAGCCCTCAAATGCTTTAGTGAGAGAAACATGTAAACAGATAATGGTGAAACCATGTATTAAAGAACACATATGAACACAGCATTATAAAAATACTCAGAGCCAAGTCAGGCTAGCGGAGAGGATAAAAGTTCCAGGTGAAAGGGGAGGAGAGTTGTAGATTGACAGGAACAAGGGTGAAGACAGGACGGCCAAGAACGATCTAGCCATCCGACCCACTCATCTACCCACTCACGTTTACATCCGTCCATCCCACGTATCAATAGTAACTCTGAGAACCTTGATTTGAACTTTATAAAGCTCAAGTAATAAAAAAAAATGGTAAGGCTAGAAATGCCAGGACTTTGGGAGGATGGAGCGGACATTGCTCTATTTGACCTCTCCCTCAGGGTTCCAGTAACACCTTGGTTACATAGAACTCCCTCAAAAGAGAAAGAAATATTTGTAATCGGACACCTGTTGCCTTTACTGCACTCCAGCTTCTTGGCAGGATCAGTGAGCCCTTCAGTGATGGGATTCCCAACTCTCTATTGCTTCGGCTCCCTCTCCTCAGCCACCCCTGCAAGCAGAGCCTCTGATCTTGAGACAAATGTCTGCCCTCTAGGCTCTTAGCTGAGTTGAGGCTTAGTACTTGACAGAGGCTGTCTAAAATACTTAGTGACCCTCTCATTCACCCTGTCAGATGCCTTCTGTACTTCAACCTCCAACAATGTATTTCTCCTAAAAACAAAAACCTATAGATCTTCTCTTTCAATTATCCTTTCTGTACCCAAAGTTCTCTACCTCACGCTCCATGATTATACTTACAGAATCTTGGTATGCCTGAATGGGGAATGGGTTTGCCTGCCTCTGCAAAAGTGTGAGCACTGTTTAAAGCTATATTTCATGTATTTATTTTGTGTGTGTGTGCACTTGTTTGCCACAGTATGCATTCAGAGGTCGAAGGACAACTTGCAGGAAGTCGGTTCCCTCTTTCCACCACTCAGGGGCTAGGGAACTCAGATGGTCAGCCTTGGAGGCAGGGGCCTTTACCTGCTGAGCCATCTTGCTGGACCTCAGTGAACTTCTTGAGTCGAAGACTCTGTAATATTCACTTTTACATCCCCTGGAGCCTATCTAATTTATAATAATCCCTTAATTGATGCTTATTGACATCAAATGATTTAAAAATTAAGGTTCACAGGAATAAACTTTCTCATTCGGTTACTTTGGTAGTGGGCACATGAAGACAGAAGACAGCTAAGTGCAAGGCTTACAAAGAGATGTTTGTCTCCACTTCCAGCTCTCATCAATTCAAATAGTTGGCAATGGCACAAGCCTGGGAGCTGGGAAGCTCTGTCCAGGCTTGGCAGAGTGACTGCAGTATGCCAGCCCTTTGGGTTGAATCAATTCCTTATATTTATTCTCACTTAAAGTAAGTATCCCATAGTCTGTCAGGAGCCATTTCCCCCCAATCATTACAGAGACCATCACTCTAGGGAGTCTGCAGAGAATCTCACACCCATAGTTATGTTCTATTGACAAAACCTGCCCCTCACCCAATTAACTGCTAATCTTAGCGGAACCCGCCTCACATTCCAGCTATCCAGGGAACCAGGTGTGGCCACTTGTGACTTCTGGCCTGTCTGTCTGAATGTAACCTAGCCTACGTGACCTGGAACACGCGGCAAGAATCCAGTACCCTGCCCCTCATCCCTTACCATATATAAAATGTAACCCGTCCCTAATAAACAGAGGCTTTGACAAAGTTGCTTGGCCTCGTTCTTCTGTCTTAGCTCATTCCCTTCCAGGTAGCGCCCCTCCGAGACCCTGGAGTAACCGGATTGCGGGGTGGGTTACAACCCCTAGACTGAGTAACCCACCCCAAACGCAATCCACAATAGTCAAGTCCCCCTGAATAAGTATTCAATGTGTATTTCTGAAGCTCTTGCCAAGAGTGCACCAGTGAGCCAGCTTCTCCATTCAAAGACTGGTCACTGGGAGTGGCATGATGAAACTGAGAGAGGGAGTTTCTGTTAGTTGCTACTATACCACTGTGAATTTTTAAATGTATGTTTATTTTTATGATAGTCTGAACGTTAGCCTGGGCAGTCTGGTTGGTGAAAAAACATATCTGTATTGTGTTTTCATGAGTGTGTATGTATGTATTGTGGGAGCATGCATGTATGTATGTACTGTGAGAGCATGAGATATGGATGCATAGGAGTGCATGCATGTGCACATATATGTGTGCATCCATGTGGATGCCAGAGCTCAATGCCAGGTACCTTCCTTGATCTCTCTCCACCTGATTTCTTGAAACAGACCCTTTCACTGAACCTGGTGCTCACCAGTTGGGTCTGGCCAGGGAGCTGCAAGGGTCCTCTGTGCTCCACCTACTCAGCACCAGGATCACGTGTGCATACTGCCATGCCAGGCATCTTACATGAGTGCTGGGGATCCAAACACAAGTCTTCTTGCTTGCCTGGCAAGCACTTTACAAAGTGAGCCTCCTCCTCCCCCCAATATTTTGTATGTGGATCAGATGAAATTGCAATTAAATTATCTTTGCAATACTTGAATAAGGATTAAGCTATGACTCTCTAGTATACTCTACATATCATAACTTTTGGTAAGTAAAAAAAAATTAGATATAGTGAGTTTACAGGATAAATATAAACTTTAACCCAATGTCTGGATTAGCTCTTTCCTTAAAGGGCCAACTTATTGTATCGACAAATTAAGAGTAAGAAACTGCCATCCACGGACTTCCTTTTGAAGGTTACTCTTGTTCCAGTTCCACATAGTCTAACTGAGGCTCGCTTCTTTATCGTTTGATCTGAAACTCTATAGATGCGGCACCACTCTGCACATGAGTCACAGGATAGTTATTCCCAGTCCGTAGCCAATTCTCCAGAGAAGCAAAGGAAAAAAGAAACAATTGCCTTTTAAGGAAGTCGAGCCTGTTCCTAGCGATAAGCCTATTTTCCTTTCTGGTTGAGCTTAGTCTCAACAACCAAAGAAAGAAAAACTCCGGACAATACATTACCTACTAAATGAGCTGCTCTGCAGAGCGCGTCTGCAGATCTGTTTAAAGTTCCTCTATAGCATAAGCTATCATATATATACAGACTGTAGAAACACACACCCAGGCTCATGTGAAATGTTAAACTGAAGGCACAGGGGTTTCACAAACATTAAGGCATCTAAGTGCAGTTTGGAATTAAAGGTTGGATATTTTTGTTAAAGACATTCACTTCCAAAAGTTAAAAAAAGAACATTCACTATCGAGGAATTTTGTACGGCATGGGATTTATATTGCAAAGGATTTATATAAGCCATTGAAGGAGCCAAGCCTGTCTGTAGACCTGTAATCCCAGCCACTCTGGAGATTAATGACTGGGAACAGTAGATTCAAGGCCTGCCTGACCTACACAGTGAGTTCAAGGTCATCTTAAACTGTTTAGTGCAAACCTGTCTCCAAATACAAAGCAAGAAGTGAGTGGAGGATGCAGCGCAATGGCAGAGTGCTTTCCTAGCAGGTGTGAGGCCTGATACCATGTGTGCATGCACAAAAATACAAAATGTTGACTATCTACTTGAACGTGAAAAACTAACACTTCTCATCCTCTGAATTCCTGTTCTTCACATTTGATTCTCCCTACATTATAGCAAAAAGTTCCCACAGGAAAACTGTCTATCAGAATGGGCTGTAGAAATGACCCCAACACAATGAGATACTTCTTTACCAGCACCACAAACTCATCTGGCAGTTTGAGTGACCTAATGCTGTCTGGTCACACTGGACACACAGAGCACACATGCACATTCACACAGAACACACATGCACATCCATACAGAGCACACATGCACATCCATACAGAGCACACATGCACATACACACAGAGCACAGATGCACATCCACACAGAGAGCACACATGCAAACACACACAGAACACACATGCACACATACACACAAAACACACATGTACATCCACAGAGCACCCATGCACATCTATGCAGAGCACACATTCACACACACAAAGCACACATGCAATCCACAGAGCACACATGCACAGCCACATATAGCACACATGCACATCTATACAGAGCACACAGAGTACACACAGAGAACACATTCACACACACACACAAAGCACACATGCACATGTGCACATCCACACAAAACACACATGCACACACACAGAGCACATGTGCACATCCTCTTAGTGTAAGAGTTGATTTGGTTTTGACTAAATAGGCCCTATTTCTCTTATCCAAGCAGCAAAATCACCACTGAAAAATTTATAGATTCAAACAATAAGTATCTTTACTAAGGTGAAGAATTTTAATACCATGATTTAGTCAGGAAATTGCAGAGTTGGTTAAAGTCTCTGAATTTAAAGGGCTTTTTGTTGGAGTTGTTGGTTTTTAATCAAATGCTGTCGGGTTGAAAAGAGCACTATGGAAGAGACTAAGCACTGTAAAAGTGTATGTGAAAACCCTGAAAACCTTTTCAGCTAATAACATTAAAACACAAAGATGTTAAAGCAAAGTTTCCTGGACCTTCATGTAGCTAAAACTTTCCTTTGACAAAGCCCCCAAATACACACTTAAAAGTTCAAAATATGGTAAGTTTGACTACATTAGAATTATTTTTCAAAAAAAAAACTTTAAACAGCATGAAAATGTTATAAACCTGAGTCATCATTTGATAATAGTTTAATATGAAGAGTGACAATATGAATAATCAAACATGATTACTGGCAATGTTCAATATGATGAAAATATAAAGCATTTGTACTAATCAACAAGTATACAAATGGGAACATTGGAAATGTGAAGAGTCAATCCACAGAAATGACAGACAGCCAATAAAAACATGCAGGCTCTTCTACTTAACCGTGGTCATAGAAACACAAATCAAAACCATTCTGAGGACAGCTGGGCATTCAGCAGAATGATATAAATAAATTCATGATAATATCCGGTGTCAGGAGACACGGGTCCCTTCTACATTACTGGTGGAAATACCAGAATCATACATCAATTTTATTCCCTAGACCTTGACTTCAAACACATGACCAAGCCTTTCCATTTCTAGGCATACAACTCAACTAAGTCCTTTCCAGTTTACAACAGCAGATGTGTCCTAATAACACTGTTCATAAGAACAAACACCTGGAGCAAACCAGATGCCCATCAAGAGGATGGCAAGTTAACTGCAGGCTATAAGTGGATGATATACATCAATATTAACTGTTTACAGATAATACAAATGAGCTGGAGCTGCAGCTATATGGACAAATCCCAATATTATGTCTTAAGGAAAGAAAGACAAGCTCTACAGAGACTACACGCAGCATAAAATTCTTTCAATAAAGCTAAAACAACTAAATCAGTCCTTTATTGTACCACATAAATCTTCAATAACACTATGTAAAAAGAAAGGCAAGCAAAACCCAGGGTCATTTTACCTCAGGTAAGAAAGGCAGGGTGATGTAAGGTGGGGCAGTCATAAAGACAGACACAGGGTGCTACCTGAATTCTGGCTAGGGGACTGAGCTATCATGTGTTCAAGATAGTACTAAAATAACAAGAAATATACAACAAACCAAGGATCATCATTATATTTGATTCTTTGTTTTGTTGTCTAAAGTAAAATAATGATAGCAGTAATAATAATGATAATAACTTAGACAAGTTAACAATTTCAGATTGTAGTGATTTGAAAGAAAATGGTCCCCATAGGAAATGTCACTATTAGGAGATATGGATTTGTTGGTGTAGGGGTGACCTTTTTAAGGAGATGTGTCACTGTAGGGGTGGACTTTGAGGTCTCTTATGCTCAAGCTACACACATTGTGGCACTCAGTTCACTTCCTGTTTTCTTCAGATAAAGATGTAGAGCTCTTAGCACCTTCTCTAGCACCATATCTCCTGCATGGCTCCATGAAGATAATGGACAAAACCTCTGAAACTGTAAGCCATCCCCAGTTAAATATTTTCCTATAAGAGTTACTATGGTCATGGTGTCTCTTCACAGCAATAGAGACCCTAAGACACAAATCTATCACTTAAATGCCTTTGATAAAACTAAGATGCTAAAACCATTGCTTTATTTTTCTGGTCCTAACACAAATTAATATAACAATATGTTTATCATCTAAAGAATACTAACCAAATATCAAGTTCTCATGCTCTGTTGTCTGTGCTTCACCTTCATGTACTTCAGCTGTGGTCTCTACCACTAAGTAGCCTGTTGAGTGTGTGCAGACCATCTTAACTGGCTACTGAGTAGCTCCTCCCCTGTTCTCCATAGATAACTCAAATTTGATTTTATTTAAAGTTACATTCATTTTCCTTTTCCCATAACTGTTCCTCTTACATAATGGTTCAATAAGTGCAATATTCACCTTTTTTTGTCATTCTGGAAAATGTCTCAACACAACTGTCTTCTCTGCTCCTCAGCCTGCTGTCCACCTCTGATGTTTTCCTGCTTCATCTGTGACTCTTGCTTTTAGTAAGAGGATGGAGCACACCATTGGTCCCTCTGGACTAACCAATAGTCTCTGGGTTTGCCATGTGGAGTGCTTAAATGCATTTCTCCCAGTTCTGCTTCTCAACCCATCCCTACATCATCACCAGATGTCTTCAGGATGCATCAGACAATGCCACATCCTTGCTTAAAATCTTTTAATGACTTTGTAGAAAGGGTTCTTAATGAGTAAACAATGCACTTGAGAGGAAGAGGCGGTGGTTTTAAAAACTTGGTTCTTGAGGAGTTCTGAGTTAATTAAGGCAGTTCTAACAGTCAGTACTCTGAACCTATCCATGGCAGTTGGGTAGTAGCAAGATTACTGTCATGGTTCTCTTCACATGGGGATTTCTTCTTATTCTGCCATAAATTTCTTCATGCAAATGATGGAAAATGAGTAAAGACTTGCATGCTGTCCAAGGGACACGCCAGTGGTGGGTTACACATATCCATAGGAAAACTAGACTACTTCAGAGAATGTTGTTCTCTAATTCCTAAGCTGCCTAGATAAATTAAGGGGTAGTTTAAAAAATTATTTTTATCTTATCTGCATATGCAAGTATCTGAATGTATGTGTGTGCTTGGTGCTAAACAGGCCAGAAGAGAGTATCAGATCCCTTGTAAATGAAGCCATGGGCAGTTAAACCATGTGAGTGTTGGGACTGGAACTTGGTCATCTTCAAGAGCAGCAGTGCTGTTAGCCACTGAGGCATCTCTCCACTCCTAATCCCAATGCTTATGAAAGAAGTCACTGAAAGTTCTCTGGCATTTTCCAGAGCTCCTGACATACACTAGTCATGCCATTCTCCTGCTGACCCTGCATCTTGGCTGGTGCTGTTCCCAAGGTTTGGAATATCTCTGTCCAATTGAACCATCAGGGTCTTGTAGGTTTGGAAAATCTCTGTCCAATTGAACCATCAGGGTCTTATTTGAATGATAATTCTTCACTGATACTCATTGCTACCAAGCAGAATTAACTTCTTCTTGATTTGTGCTTTAGTGTATATTTTATGCTGTTTTCTCTAAAACCTTGCTATCTTGCATAATGATTATAGATCTACCTCGTCTGTAGATGTTTACATTCTAACGAGCAAGGCCCCTGTGTGACTCACTCCACAGGCAGCCCAGCACTTTACAGAACAAGTGAACATGTTACAGAATGAAAAGAAGCATCAGAAGCTGGAGCCACAAGCCAGAGATGAGGAATCTGTGACCTGGGGCTGATTTACCCTGAAGCTCTTCTAGTGGTTATGGATCCCACCTGGAAAATTATGCGAAACGAGTATTCTTACAATGAAGTCAAAGCTAGAAACAAAAGTCGTAACTATGAGTCTTATGAAACATTTTCCTTACTTGTGATCCCAGGAAATGTTTTATAACTGCCAGATTTTACTCTATGAACTGGTGCTGAGTTTACTCAACTAAATCCTTGTCTAACAGACCTGAACTACCCGCTGTTGGTGGCTATCACTTTATACAACTGATATTATCTTATTAAATGCAGTGGTTTCCATCCATTGGCTGGGCTCATAGAGTTTCATGGTAGATGGGTTCCATTTGACAGACAAAACAGAAGAGAATGATTGACATTCTGGAGAAGAATCATCTGAATGGCTGTTCTGGGAGGACTGGCTTGCTCCATTCCTCACCAAAAGCAAAGCTTAAACCACTGAGCAGAAGTTAAAAACATGAAGGTCATATCTAATATAAAAAAAGCTTTTTTCCTCTGTGCCCTGGTGCCCAAGGCCCGTTTCATGATCAGAACTATTTTGAAAAGGTGATTTCTTTGTTCTGAGTGATCAGCTGATAGTGATGTTATTAAAAAAAAAAAAAAGAAAACTAAACAGGGCTTCCAGCTAGGGGCAGATAACCTCAAAAGAGTTATCTCTTTCAAAGTCTAAATTGTTTTGTTCATTGGTTTCATTTTTTTGAGACAGGTCTTCTGTCGTTGAGGGTAGCGTCAAACTCCATAGCTGAAGCTAGACTTAAACTCCTGATTCTCCTACCCTCCTCCTTCCAAGTGCTGGGAACTGAGAGTGTGCATCACTGCACTTGGCTCTTCAGACTCCCACTTCTTTATGCTTCCCATGGTTTTTCAATTATTATTTAATTGCCATCTGCAATCAGTCATATTTTGCACTTAGGCTTAATCATGTCTGATGGCTTAACGTGTTAACTCATGTCTGCCCCTTAAGGGCCATTTTTCTATTAAGTCTGTGTGCTCCTTGAGGTAGATCTAGATCCATTATAAAAGAAGAAAAAAGGCCTTGGATAAAATTAGACTTGAAAACAAAATAATGCTCATTTCATTGTACATCTTAGCTCCTACAACTGATGATCTCAATAGCCCCTAAATGCTAATATCTCTTAACTCTTTCTACCTTGGCAAGATGGCAAGACCTTCATGTTCAGTTTTGCTTTTGTTCCGAACACAGAGATTTCATACAACTTGTCCTGAAAGTACTGAGATTTCTTATGTTATCATAGGAAGATGCTACAAACTTTTATGCCTATGCTAATACAACACTAATAAAATAAAGAAGGAACAGATAGGCATCAGTGAACAAACTGGTTTGCACTGGATTCCACAGAGAGAAAAATGGAGAAGAGAAAATAAAAGTTGAATTAATCTCAGCCATGCATCTGCAGTTCACAGGAGCAGAGTCCTGCTTCTGACTCATCCATGCCGATAACTAAGACACTGGTGAGGCCCTAGTGCAGGCCACCCCCAGTTTCCATGATAACGGGCTCGGAGGGGGAATGAAACGATTGGAATTCACAGATAACACAAGTGTCAACCTTGATTCAAATCTCATCATGTCCCTTAGGCTTTGTTTTTGGAGGATTTTTGTTTGTTTGTTTTTAGCTTTTGCTACTTTTCTCTTCATTCACACGTTATTCAAACTGGCATCAAGCAGGAAAGATGCAATGGTGGAAAATAATTAGGAAATAATTAGGTCTACCCAGGGGAGACCTCTTGGTATTTGCTGAGCGTATTCTATGTTCAAGAAGCCATCAAATAAGGGATTAAAGCATTCTCCCTAAAATTAGGGATTTTTATCATTTTATTTGTGAGAATATTTATTTTTAAAAAGTCAAGTAAATTAACACAGTATGACCCACAGACAAGGAGGGCAGGGATGACTTTAGACAGCGAAGCACTTACTTTTTAATTTTCTTACAGATATATATGTATATATATATATCTTGTATGTTAGGCATAACTCCCCACCCCCACCTCACTTCCCCACCAATGTTTTCTCACTTCTTTTCCCATTCCTGTTAGCCCCCCGACAATTTGACTTCGCCTTCCACTTAATATACACATACACGATTTTATGTGACTATATAAAGTCTAGGGACCACATATGAGAGATATTTATCATCCCAAGAAAGACTTAATTCATTAATATGATTGTTCAGCTGCTTCCATTTCTGGTAAACAACATGACTTCATCCTTCTTTATGGACGAAAAAGCTTCCATGTGTCTGTGCACATTTCCTTAACCGTTCCCCGGTCGGTGGACACCTAGGCTGATCCCACAACTTTTCAGACACTCATGTTTATGGAGAGAAGGAATCATTAAAACAAACTGGCTTGAACTAAACTTTAAAGAATGGCAGTAAAGAATATTATTAGAAAAGACCAAAGAAATGACTTTTCAGGTGCTACATATGTTCCTTTGAAATGAATAAATAAATGAAATTTATGCTCCAGCAATGCTGAAGCACGCATGGGCAGCCCGTGTATAGCGGTTCTGTTGAGCTTGTCCATGTTGGGTTTCATGGTCTAAGCTGATGAGATGACTGATGGGGTCCCTTCCTCAAGAGAGCACTGGATCTCATTGCAAATGGTAGCGAGTTACAATGTGGTTGCTGGAAATTGAACTCAGGACCTTTGGAAGAGCAGGCAGTACTCTTAACTGCTGAGCCATCTCTCCTACCCCATATGTTCCTTTAGCCTATATTAAAATAAACTACTGGATTAGTTTACATATACATTTAGACTATGTGTATGTATGCACATACTTATCCACCTACACGCTAAGACTTGAGCTCCTATCCATGGTAGCTGCCTAAAGTCACCTCCAGCCAATGGTCCTCGGAAGTTACTCCTTGATTTGGAGAACAGCATTTCAGTTTTCCTTGCTTTTCCCGATAATTGACAAAAAATGTCAATACTCTATAGATCCAAATTATATTTCCCATATATGCTTATACACAATGAAAGAAGAAATTTCCAGGCATTTGTCATCATGAAGAGTAGAAGATTGGGAAATGGAACAGATGGAACCACCCAGTAAAACATTCTTCTTTCGGATATGCACAGAGTGTGTTACCAGAGGTTAAAAAAAAAAAATTCAGGGAGAGACAGAACAGCAAACCTGAGAGAGCCCAACACAGGTCTTCCTGACACCATCTTCTGAAGAGGACTTGGTTCAGAGAAATGTCCGAGACTGCCAGGTTAGGGTGTGGCAGAGGGGAGGTAGTGAGCCACACCACACTGAGCGATGTCCAGGATACGGCGAGAGCAGAAACAGCGGCATGCACTTCTGCATAGTGTCTGGGGTGAGTTACAACACCTCAAAACGGACAGGGGAGCTTCTAACACTGGAGGGGGGTTGACAGTTTGTGGGTCATAGTAAAACAAATTCTAACAGTGGAAAAATAAATACGGGGGTAAAAAAAAAGAAATTATATTCACATTCCGTCTGTCTTCTTAACTGGAGGGATCAGGAAAACACTGAGCGATCAGTCAGTGCCACTGCATAATCGCCATGTTGTCCCTTCTGTTAGTTTGGAGCAAGGCATGATGGCCTGTAATCCTAGCATTTGGGAGGCTGAGACTCTGTCTCCAAAACTTCATTAATAACAATGAGTTTAGAGAGCCTTTGGTGCATGGGTTCCAGCTTCTGTTAGGAGTCAAAGATAAAGATCCAGCCTGTGTCCTATGAATCACACAGATGACAATGCCCTGAAGACACCAATGCAACACCCCTCTGCTCCTCTTACATGTCTGCCAGCCTTCCCAAGCTTGGATAACCATGGGCATGACCAGAAATCCACCCTGCATCTGCCAAAACCATGTTGATCTACATAGAGGAAGAAACATCCAGAAAATCCCTCTCCACAGGGTTGACTCTAGCAATGCCGACAATCTAAGTAAGAGTCACAAAGAAGAATTCTTACAACCTCCATCCCTTCTGTTCCCCATGCCTCTCAAGCTTTCCTTAAAGAAGATCTGGGAACAGGCAGGCATCTTCACATTCCACAGACAACCCTGTTCATCACATCCCCAAATATAACAACTTCTATGGGTCCATATCTTAGACATGCTTGGAAAATCTCAGCTCCCTCAGGGGTGACCCCACCACTCAACTCAACTATAAGGTCATGGCAACAGGGAATATGGCCATACCTGTGTCAAGCCCCCCCCCTCTCTCTCCTGCCCCCCCTTTCTCTCTGCTAGATTATGTGTCTTCAGGCTGAATTTATAATCGTGGCTGTTCTTCCTTTCTGCCTCACGGATGTTACACATGAGCCTTGCACAATACCCCAGTGAAGACGGTCCTAGGGAGTAGGCTTTGGACCAGGCTGTTAGGTAAGTCTAGTCCCGTCTTCCATACCAGCAATCAAACACTGCACCTAGAAGTTGACTGTCCCTCCCTTGATGCTTTCAGACTCCTTAGTTTCCCTTGAGTTTGTGAGTGAGAAAGGGGGTCAGGGGAGAAATTGTTAAGGCATTTTAACAGGATCTGGTGGTGAGCACCTGTAACCCCAAGTTTAGAAGGCTGAGGTCAGAGAATACAAACTCAAGGCCAGGCTGGGCTACGGTCAGAAACCCTGTCCCAGACAAACAAACAAGAGACCTTAAGTGCCATCCTGTTGGCATGAAATGGGACACTGCCCTGCCATGCGGAGCCCCAGGAAAGCTGTTGTCAAAATGTGACCGCTGTGGTATCTCTGACTGTAGGATGTTCCTTTCATTTTTAGCCCTTTTTTGCACAGTTTGAATCATCTTTACAATGACAAAGTTGTTTTATTACAATCTAAAATTGAAAGACATTTTCAAGTCTATTTTAAACATCAAAAAAAAAAAAGTTCCTTTGTTAGGGAGAGACAGTTTGATTTAAAAGACCACATCTGAGACACAGAAACTAGCGGCTCTCCTTTCTCTTTTGACACTTGGTATGTACATGGGCCACTCTTGTGAATTCCTTTCAAGTAAGTTTAAGGGGCTAAGATATAGGTGAGCAAGATCAAATATGTTTTTCTCTTCCATACACATCAGAGTGCTTCACGGACTTGAACAACTAGGTCACTTGTATTGAAGTAAGTTTTTAAAATTAAACTGTCTAACCACATTTATTTATTTATTTATTTATTTATTTATTTATTTGTTTGTTTGTTTGTTTGTTTGTTTGTTTGTTTTTACGGGTGTCTGTCTCTACGGGGCTGTGTGGGGGTCAGAGTATAACTCGTGGGAGGTAAGATCTTGTGGGATTTTCCCCCTTTACCATGTAGGTTCTCAGGGATCAAATTCAGGTCCCTCCCGCTTGGTCAGAAGCTTTTTTATCTGCTTAGTAGCTGTAATAAAGGAAGTAAATGTGAAATCATCTGAATTCTTTGCCTCTTTGGGATTTCCAGCAGAAGTATGAGAAAAATCTTACCTGCAGATAATTCTTGACCCAGAATATTAATAAAGAACTTAGATTTATGAAAATATCAACTATGCTTAAATACAGGAATTGCAAAAGGTTTTATGAAAAAGACTAACTACATTTTTGTGTGATGGAGAAGTATCTCATTATTTAGAAAATTAATAAAGAAACAATTTATTTTAAAATTATCATTTGTTTCAAAATTCATTTATTACCTCAAGCGTTTGTTTTAAAAGTAAAAGCAAGGGGACACGTTGAATTCACTAATAACTCGATGCACTATCATTTTAATCAATTGAAAAGTAAAATCTAGTGAAAGTTCATTAAATTGGTAGCCCTTGAGAGTTTTTGTTTTGCCTTTTAAAATAAATGTCCCAGAAATTATGACAAAAAGAAATGCACATAGGATTTCCATATAACACTATGTAAAGAATTAAACTTTCTTAAAAAAAAAAGTCTTTGGTAAGTTAGGGAAAATGTTGCCATTCATGAACGTTGCCTTTCATCTATTATCTTTTGATCTAAAAATAGACTCTAGCCAGAATGAACAATAAAATCATCTATTCCAAACCCTTCATTTAAACAGAGCATATAAATAGAGCAGTTGAAGGCCCTTCATCTGACTGATGTCCTTACCATCAAAGTCAAACCTGACACAGGTCTAGAACTCCGTGTCCTGAATCAATCTTCAACCAACTTGAATCTCATCAAACTTTGTGGATTTATATCATGGTGCCATATAAGATCAAATAAAAACATGAGCACACACATACAAAACACATTGGCAACCCCTTTAGTTACCCTTTAAATCAATTTCTCATAACACAGTGTAAAATTAAACTTCTGTAACACCACTTTGGCCAGCAAGTGGGTAAACACAACACCAAGCCTGACCACCTAAGCCCCAGAGACCACAAAATAGAAAGAGAGAATTGGCTCCTGTCAGTTATCTCTTGACCTTCAAACTGTCACCATGGCACATATGCATACACATATACACCCACACACCCACATGCACACACACACACACACACACACACACACATCTACTATATGTAAATAGCTGCCACTCTCACACTAAGATTACAGGACATATTGATTCATTAGTTAATTTATTCCACATTTCAGCAATAATGTGCAACCTGCTATAAGTTTCTAGTCAGGCATACATGTGGCTTGTATTGACTATTCATGTCAATTAGAAGATGCCAAGAACAGCCGGGCAGTGGTGCAGTAATGACGCACACCTTTAATCCCAGCACTCTGGAGGCAGAGGCCAGCTGATCTCTGTGAGTTCAAGGCCAGCCTGGTCTACAAGAGCTGGTTTCAAGACAGGCTCCAAAGCTACAGAGAAACCCTGTCTTGAGAAATCAAAAAGGAAGGAGAAGAAGAAGGAGGAGGAGGAGGAGGAGGAGGAAGAAGAAGAAGAAGAAGAAGAAGAAGAAGAAGAAGAAGAAGAAGAAGAAGAAGAAGAAGAAGAAGAAGAAGAAGAAGAAGAAGAAGCCAACAACTATGAAATGACATGGTTCCCACGTTTAAAGACAAAGTTAACAACAGACATCTGGAAAAAGCAGATCTTTAACGAGGAACACTAATGAGGGGTGGAGCCATGGCAAACTGTTCAGCTGAAGCTATGGGGAGCTTCATTTTGTCAAGGGGAGGGGAGCAAGGGTAATGAGCTGGTAGAAAGATGAGCTCTTCCTCCCCACCCTCACAACCCCCACCCCACCCCCATTGCCATTCTGCTAAGCTCTGCTCCACCTGCTTAGGGTAAAACCGCTCAAATTTGCATTTCTTCCTCCTGCTCAAGTAGGCAGGCAGCCTAGAGGTTAGAGCTGGAAACTCATCCCTGGGCATCTACATTCTGTAGCAGCCAAAAGCACACATTATGTCTACAGCCTCCAGATGTCATGCTGACCTCCATCCAGTAGGATTTCATGAGACAAAAGAATAATAAAGACGACTTCTACCATAGTCACCTCTGACAGTTTTTGGTTTTCGTTTTACTTTGATTTTTTTCCACCTTGTTTTTTAAGACAGGGTTCCTCTGTGTAGCCTTGGCTGTCCTGAAACTCACTCTGCAGACCAGGCTGGCCTCAAACTCAGAGATCCGTCTGCCTCTGCCTCTTCAGTGCTGGGGTTAAAGGTGTGTGGTACCATGGTCCATTTGTTATTTTAGTTTGAACATGAGGGATAAAAATAACTGACCATTCTTTGAAAAGTTAAAAGCACCAAAGAGTGCAATATATTATCATGTACTTAGGGAAAGCAACCTTATATAGTAATGCCATCTAATATTAGAGACTAGAGGAAGAAGAGGCAGGGAGAGACGGATGCTCGGCAGCCTCTGCCATGAGAGAGGCACAGTTTTCTTCTGACTTCAGAGAGCTGTGCCCTACAGTTACTAGGGACAATTATTTTCCTTTAGAGTTCCTAAGCACATGAATGATTCCTTCTCTCCATGATGATTCTATGTGCTATTCCCAACTACACAGCGATAGAGTATTCCATAAGAAAGAAGCAACGTTATGGCACCAGTCACTGTCACTTCCCAGGAAGGGACCCAGGAGTGAAGTAGCCTTCTCAGTGACCTCCCAGACTCAAAGCCTTGACTCCACAAAGTTGATCTTAAGATTTACTGGGAGGGAAAAGATCAGGCGGCTGCCTCTGCTCAGGTGAAAAACATCAGGGAACTGAGTAGAAGGCGGGGTTTATATAGAGTTTCTAGGGATAGCAGGGTGGTGGAACTTTTCAAGGTGAAGCTTTCCAGGGTAGGAATTGGTAGCATTTTAAAGTCCAGAGCTTGGGCATTTTACTCTGTAGGGCAGGAGCTGGGTCCAGCCCTTAGGGCAGTTAGAGGGTTCTGTGGGTGGAACCCAGCAGTTGGAGGTCCTCAGGGGAGGGGACTGACCACTTGGGTGCCTCCAGGGGCTGATGGGGGGTGTGGCCCAACTGATAAAGTGTTTGTCCTTTAGGCATGAGGGCCTGAGTTCAATCTCTAGAACCCACATAAAAAGCCAGGCACTATGGTGCACACTTGTGATCCATGAGACTAGCCTGATCAGTGAGCCCCGGATCCCACGGAGAGACTCTGCCTCAAAAAGCCAGGTGAATGGGGGAATAACTACCAAGGAACAACACCTGAGGTTTTTGTCTGGCCTACACACACACACACACACACACACACACACACTGGGATACACATGTACATACATACATGTGAACACAATAAAGAGGAAGAAACAGCTTTGTGTGACACTACCTTCAAGTATTTTCTATGCTCTTGATTTTTGTCTGTTTATCTGAATTGATGAAAGTAAGACGTATGCAAAGGCAAACGCTTCCATCTTTAACTAGAGACATGGTAAGGGTTAGCCAAGCGTGGAGATGCATAATCCTAGTACTTGGGTTGGTAGAGGCAGGAGGATCAGAGCCCTAAAGTCATTCTTGGCTATGTAGTAAATCTGAGGCCAGCCTGAACTATATGAGGCTCTGTCTTAAGCATAATAATGATGACAATGACAAACCCCTTTGCAGTGTGACTTACACGAGCCCGGCAAGTATCTGAGAGTGTGGCCCTTATGCAGGCAGTATCCTGTACCTTTAAAAGATGAAACTCCGCCCATTTCTACCTCTTCTGCCTCTCTTTCTCTTCTTTTCTGCTGCTCCTATCCCAAGAGTCAATCTCTTCCCTCCCCTCCCCTTTTTGCCCCATTCCCTTTCTCTCAATAAAACCTCCCATGTAACCTCCACCTGCTTGGCGTGTCTCTCTCTCACCCACTGTGGGCTCCCACCCACCAATGTCTCATGCACAGAATCATAACATTCTTTCCCTGCATGCCTAGCAAGATAGCCGGACTCTTAGATGTGTGTGGTGTCATTTACAAAAGTGATGCAGAAATGAGCTCTAAGAGGTATCTCTACTTCATTACATGGTCTGAGAGGGATGCTGTGTTCCAGTGTGGCCTGTGGGGCAGACTCATGGATGTCCCCTGTGGTGAACTAAATGAAAAAAAAAATCTAGGGTGACCCCCATAGATTCATAGGGAGTAGCACTGTTAAATGGAATATTCGAGCCACCCCTAAAGGCAGGCCCCAGGCTCAGTAAATGACCAACACAGAAGGATCTCAGTGGTTTTTTGAAGGGTTTTTTTTTTTGTTTTGTTTTGCAATGTTTTGTCAGGGATTTCCTTTTCTTTACAAATCTTTTCCTTATATGCTAAGGTTTCCAATTTTGTTTTTATGTGTTTTCTGCATGTGTGAATGTGTGTGTCTCAGTGTCTTCCTGTGTTTCTTGTGGGTTTTTTCCCTGTGGCTCTTTTTTGTTTGCATGTTTATCTGTTTATTTTGCCCTATTCAGGTTTGTTTTATTTATTTTATATTATTATCATTATTATTACTACTATTATTTTTAATTGATGCTTGTTTGTTTTCTAATGAGAGAGATAAAAAAGAGTATGAATTTGGGTGAATGGGGAAGCCGGGGGAATCTGGGAGGAGTTGAGAGAGGGGAACCATATTCAGAATATATCACATGAAAGAAAATCTATTTTCACTTTCACAGAAAAAAAAAAAAGAAAAAATAGTCCATGCATGTAAACAGAGAAGTGTGAGATATTTAATGCAGTTTGGGAAAAAATAGCAAGGAGCCTAATATCATGCATACAGTAAAATAAAACTGAAAAAGAAGCAAGAGAAAAAAGAAATGCTCAAGTGTTTTCCAAGCTAAAAGCAAAATCAGTGCCAATGAGTAACTAAAAACTGTTGGAAGTCTAGATTCATTGATCAATGCAGGTCCACAGCCCAGTTCTGAACACTCTAGCAAACTGATGGTGATTCACAGATGACTTCTATTTTTAGTGGAAAGTTTAACTGACAAAACTAGTTAGGGACTGGAAGGATAGTTCCGTGGTTAAGAGTAGACACTGCTCTTCCAGAGGGCCAGACGCTCTGTTCTCAGCAGTCACATCAGGTGGTTCACAACCTCCTGGGACTCCAGCTCCAGGGGATCCAGCACCCTCTTCTGGTCTTCATGGGGACTAGCACACACACACACACACACACACAATTATGTTAAAAATAAAACAAATCTTAAAAAATTGAAACAATACCCACAACATTTTAGGGGAAGTGTGATAAAGAATGTAATTTATGGTATTCAACAAAAACTCAAAATTGGAGAAAGTAGAATTAAAGGGTAAACTTTTTTTCTTCAATTTATTTTCTTGCAATACAACTTCTTATCAGATTAACATAATCTTTTATGACTAAAGATAGGGTGCTCTTTGCAAGTCTTGTGATGACAACAAGTTAAAAACATATGGTAAACCAGACTTAGTGGCATTCATCTTAGTCCCAGCACTCAGGAAGCAGAAGCAGGCAGATCTCAGAGTTCTAGGCCAGCCTGGTCCACACAGAAAGATTAAGAAGAGGCAGGATTATACAAGGAAACCCTATCTCAAAACAAACAAACAAACAACCCTATGGTAGTTATATTAAACAAATATAAGAACTAAAGAATCAAAACATATTACTTAACCACAAAGGAAGACAGTAAGAAAATGAAAGGAAGGAAAGAAGGAAGGAAGGAAGGAAGGAAGGAAGGAAGGAAGGAAGGAAGGAAGGAAGGAAGGAAGGAAGGGAGAAAGGGAAAGAGGGAGGAAGGGAGGGAGAGAAAAAGAAAGAACCAACAAATATCCAGACAGCCAAATAAAAATAATGTAGTTCTAAGTTCTAACTTCCCAATAACAGCTTTGAATAAAAGCAGATTAAATTCTCTGGGGCCTGATGTGAATGAAGAGTTTTCAAAAATTCAAGACAAAGCCGGGCGGTGGTGGCACAAGCCTTTAATCCCAGCACTTGGGAGGCAGAGGCAGGCGGATCTCTGTGAGTTTGAGACCAGCCTGGTCTACAAGAGCTAGTTCCAGGACAGGCTCCAAAACCACAGAGAAACCCTGTCTCAAAAAAACAAAAAAAAAAAAATCAAAAATTCAAGACAGCCACTTAGAGGACAATCATTTCATCAGAAAGTGAGAGCGGAGGAAAGATACCCCGCACAACTAGAAACCAAAACTCCTCCTCTAAGTGGTTTGCCAAGAAACCCTCATAGCCATGTAGGCACATATTCCCGAAGAGAGAAGTTCATAAAGCGAAAACATCAACATCCCTTCTGTGAGGAAATGTGCAAACACACGTGCGAGCACACACACACACACGCAAACACACACACACTCACAAACACACACAAAATGGGGCTTTCTGTCTAGATAAACTTGTTCCTGGGATGAATGAAGACTCTGCTTTGTCGATGATTAGTCTGTGAGTGGGTGTAAGGAAGGTCTGTTTTTAATTACAGATTATGGACATGTGGAATATTACTCGGTTACTTGGTCTTTTATGTTTTAGTTGATTTAAAAAAACTGGAATGTTATAGCATTGAGCTTGAATGTCAATGAAGACTTTCACTAACAATCTTCTCGTAAATCTTTAAAATTTTGGGTTTGTATACAGTTCAGTACACCAGGAAAATGTTAAAAGATGTGTGTGCATAACTCATAAACAACTAAGTTGTCACTAGAAAGGTATTTCCTGGGGGTTAAGAAGCAATTAAATTTCTAATCTCAATAGTACTGAACTAAATTTTATTATGCTATTTNAGACAGGGTTTCTCTGTGGTTTTGGAGCCTGTCCTGGAACTAGCTCTTGTAGACCAGGCTGGTCTCGAACTCACAGAGATCCACCTGCCTCTGCCTCCCGGGTGCTGGGATTAAAGGCGTGCGCCACCACCGCCTGGCTAAGTATCTTATTATAAGCCAAGGGGCGCTGCTTTAATTAGATTGTCTATTTTTTAGAAACACCTACAGTTTTTAAACTCTAAAACTAGTAACTTGCATGGATTTTGTTGAAAGAGGCTGGACTAGGTCTACTCCAAGGTCTACCTCTCGAGTGCTTCACTTGAATATTCTTTGTCTAACTTACTGGCCATCCTCCTCCTTAGCCTTTCCACTTTCTTGCTTACTCCCCCCCTGCTTGGAGCTTACCCTATCTTACTGAGACAGACAGTCTACAGGCAACTGACATTCACTGTCTTGAGCTCAGTGAAAACCTTTACTGCAGGTTCACTCACTGAGTTGCTGTAGTCTCTTAAAAAGCTCTAAAGTTAAACAGGTATGATAATATTAAAAATCAAATGTAATACATTTAGAACAATGATAAACATGGAAAGTCACAGCCACAGTTATCTGGAGCTTACACCTCAGTTAGCTTCTCTTACAAACTCATTAACAGCATGAGGAAAAGGCAGGCTGGAGGAGGCAGAGCGCCCACAAAAACACAAATGAAGCAAACATTCAAAGCTTTCATAACAGCATTTGAAAATCAACTCTACACAAACTAGGAAATTATGCAGTGTGCTGTGGGGGAGTGATGGGGAGGGAGCTCAGTGCCTCCCCTGTGCTCTGCCATTGACCTGCATCTGCCTCTGACAGACTGGCCCATCAAAGCGAACGCCTAGATGCTTTCAGAATGGTCTTTTAAAAGCCACCGACAAATCGCCTGGATATTATAGGGAAGAGTGCGGGACCAGTATACTTGACTTTCCTACAGCCTGGCAATTGGGAGACTGGTGGGAAATGAGCCATTGGGTTACCACAGTCCATCTCCGGGGAAACCCGCCATGCCTACGTTTCCCAGGCGTGGCCGTGGAAAAGCCTGTGCAGAATTCCAGCTGTCTATCTGCCACCTCTGTTCGGCTAGCAGGTGAGGGACTCTAAATTACACACTGTTAGGATCAGTGGATATTTCAGCAAGCTAGAACTCACGTAGTTTCTTCCTCGATTTTTCTCCTTCCCTACCGGGTCAACATCTCCCCGGTTTCACAGCTACTGAGTCAGGGCCAGTGACCTCAGGCCAAACTGCAAGTTAGGTCAGAGCTGCAATTAGAACCCAAATCTCAGCTGCCGGAGCCAGCCAACCAACTGCTGGTGAATAAATCTGCCTTAGTCTCCAGAGTCGTGTAATATGCTGAATCCGGCAGCCACATAGCCACCTCTGCCGCTGGTCCCTGACTCCTGAAGAATCCCCACGGAGCAGCCTTCCAACCCTTTGTCATTCCGCCCTTCCAGAAAGGAGCCTCTGGAGGCTTTTTTGCTTATCCGAAAGAACCAAAGGAACTGAGAACCTCTGAGGAACTTTCCAGATATAAACCGCTTTCATCTTCCAGGTCCGTGCTCACAGATCTGTTTCCCGCGCTTCTCACTAGGTGGCAGAACTCAACCACCGAAGAAAGGATTTTCGGATGGATGCCTGCAAGCACAAAGTTTCAAAGAAACTTCTGGCTTCACAGGGAACATTTGTAAAAGGTAAAAAGACAGAGGGAAAGAATAGCTCTGAAGGCTAAAGTGAGCCACATGTTCCATATGGGTCTAGATTCATTTGAAATATAAAAATACAACAAGAAAGTAAACCTCTTCCGCCTCCAGAGCCGGTCAAAGAGGTCATAGGATTCTAAAGCTCCCAGAATTAGCGTTCGATTAAAAGATATTACCTTCTTGGTTTTTTTTTTAACTTTATTTTAGCTGGATGTCAATCAGAAATTAGAGCTCTCTGTTAGATCGTGGGTATTGTGCTAAGCTGAAAAATCAAACTACTGCGACAAAGATATCTTAAATAGCTATTAGGTGCACCAGAAAGTTAGCTGTAATTGGTGCATATGTAAAGTATCTCTGAATACACTGAACAGACTCAGCAGGTTCTGTTTATATGTTTATGCCTAAACACACACACACACACACACACACACACACACACACACA